>NC_056743.1:1157250072-1157307572 GCF_019279795.1 Protopterus annectens | reverse complement strand
ATGTTCTTGCAGGCTGTTTATGTACATGTGGGTCTGGATCTTGACTACACATGCTAGTGTGTGCTCTCATAAACACATTCTGGTATGCATGTCAGATTTTTGCTTTGAGACCTGTGTGACATTTATACATGTATAACTTTAGTTTGCTTTTTGCAGTAGTTACTTTTTATGTTTTTGTGTCTCCGTGGAGGCCTTCTCCGAAGTAAGCAGCCTTTGGTGTTTGTTATTCTGTTATGACTAATTCCAAGAGCAGAGGTCATTCATGAAGAAAGGGCAGATGTTCAATACCAGGGCCTGATCCATCTCTAGGGCCCGGCGCTGGCTGGGGAGCCTGGCCACAGCCATGCAGTATTAAAAAAGTCTGAATCACAGCTGCTGAACAGCAAAACACAACTATGTACTTGCACTTGCAGCTTTAAAAAACATCAGTGTGTAGTTCCAGTCTCCTTCTTATTGGCTCATACTTTGGGCCATTTCCAGGAATTTATCTTGAGTTTTAAAGGTTGTCTGCCTGTCATGCTTTTGAAGGTGCACTGTGCATGTGTGGGTGTATAAAATGTCCTATTTAGTGGAGCTGTCTAAGCAAGTTACTTACTTAGAATCTCACAGACTCAAACCCTTCACTTTGACAATGGGAGGCAAGTGCCTTAATCCTCCACACTAGCTGCCAGGTCTCCCTTTTGGTAAATCAGTGCAAGTTTAATTTGGCTTTTTTAGGCACTTGTGTGAAATGCAGTCTGTTTGGGCTACAGCAGTTTGTAACACTTACTGCATATGAATAAGGCTATGAGATGCTAAAGAGATGCTTCCTGAATTACGTGGTTTGATTTCCTCAGCCTTCATTTGTCTTCTGTGTGACTCTGCTTATTTACTTCACCAGACAGTACTCCTAGACTGCCCCTGAAAAATGACACGGGTCCAGTGGGCTGCTCCAGAACGGTAGCAAATGCATTACACATTTGTCTTTTGAATTCCTGCAGCCTTCACACAGATACGTATTAGTACTTCTCTATATACTATTTGAGTATGTAGTGTAATGGGTTGCCAGATGCCTTTTCACTAAATGTGTGTTCCAGGGGAAGGGACATTTGCTGTTTCTCATGGTAAATCTGTTTTAAATGTATTTTATTTTGTTTAGAAGATGGCTGCTAGTGTTTTTGTAAAATTTCAAATAAACATTTTAAATGAAATCCAAATCTCTTTGATAGCTGTAAAAGTAAAGAAGAAAATTGAATGTACACTAACTGGTTTGAACAGTGTTTATGTTAACTGGGGAGAGACAGTCTAGTAATGGGATATTGGTGTAGCTAGAGGGGACCTGATTCCTTACCCTTCATAGGGCCCCATTTGTCCACAGTCTGGCTCTGTTGACTCGAGGTATTTGCTGCAACAATACAGCATTACTAGCCATTCCTCACGTAGGTCAGATCTACTAATTGATGTCTGATGGGATGGCTTAGCTATTATTGATACCAGAGAAGACATAGAGGTACAAAATGAGAAGTAGGTGTCTTGCAAGTGTGTAAGCACCCCCAAAATAGTATGCTGTACACAGCAATATTTTTGATTTTTGTATGACTTGTGTAGTGTTGAACAAAAGCTGTTGCAACATTTATATTGTCTTTATTTATTTATTGCACTAAAGAATTAAATCATTCATTAATAGGCCTGGATTATGTGATGTAGTCTAAACATGTTGCTTTTTAATAATATATATTTTTTTATACTTTCTTTTCATCCTCCAGCTACTGAAAGAGCTTGAGGCCATTATCTGAAGTCATGATTAGAACTGTTTTGTCTTCAGCATCCATAGTGTCGTCATTGTGATATATTACTGATAGAGTCTTCTCTACAAGATTAAGATTTGTAAAGGATTTCAATATTGAGTCAAAAACTGCTGGTCTGCTATTTAGTACAGTGAACTAAAGCTCTGATTTGTTAATGAGTTACTTCCTGTTTCAAGGGTGCAGGGTTGGAACATTCCACCTTTGTTTACCTGCCGTGTGACATTTAGCAAGTTGCTTAACCAGATAGTGCTTTGGAGCAACTGAAAATTTGGGCTGGGCTTCTTAATGGTCTCCAGTGCTGCATGCCAAGTAGCTATGAACTTGTCATTATTTCTCTCTTGTATAGTTTATCTTGTTTACGAAATGTTGTGGCAATATTACAAGCACACCAATTTTTATAGTTTAACATAATATATATTTTTAATTTTTAATGTAACATAGGCAATTCTTCAAGGGCAGCAGGCACTAAATTTGTAGATGAAACACTGAAATGCAATGTTTGCCAGCACAACTTCTGCATTAGTAATAGTACTGTTTAATGTGGAATTAATGCAGATGACTTTACTTCTGCAGAGGTTGTGCATATTGTCCTAGCATATGTTATCAGGTGGTTAATATTTCTTATGCTTTCTTAAATACTCTTCTGTTAAACTGTGATGCACATGGCTGAATCTTATGGTATCATGCTAAGGTGATATTTATACAGTTTCATGTCATTCATTCCCTGCTACCAATAAAGTATATGTAATGTATTTCTTAACAGCTATAATGGGTGTAGACAGTCAACAAAGTGGCTATAACTGCTGGTGAGGTCAGGGGCTCTCTGTGGGTGAAAGTAACTTATGCACTTATTATCTGGTCATTTTTAAACGGTCTTTAATCTGGCTGTGCAGTGATAGTGTACATGTGTATGAGTGAATTAAGTTGGAATACTGTGGCTACTGTGTGCAAAACAAATGTGAAATATGTGACTTTGCTCATTATTATTGCTATTAATGTTTGATAGACATCTGTGAAATGTGCAGTCAATAAAGGTAGCTATAATTGTTGGATTTGGGGGATGTCTCTAGATAATAATGATAGACACTGCTGAGCTAATAAAGTTAAAAAGTCAGTCATATGTCTTTGCAGGCCTAGTGTGCTTTCGTGTAAAGCAAATTGGGATGCTTTCCTGTGGTCATTTTCATTACAGTCAAACATGAGATGTGCACACAGTTGATAAAGTGACTGTAATTGTTGAGTATGGAAATTGGTGGATTATAATAATGGTAGTAGTTGAAATGGCCTTTTATGCTTGAAATGTTTTTAAATGAGTAATTTTGTCATTATTGGTTCATAAAATCTGTTCCACTGCCTACTCAAAAAAAATGTTCAAAACTACAAATTTCAAACACTTTCTAACAAATGTTGCTGTAATAAACAAGAAATGGGTTCATATGATGTTACTAGGCTATTGAACCGAGGGTCTTTAGAAGCCTAGCCATTAAATCCCAATGTAATGCTGGATGAGAGATATTGTCTGTGCCCAAGGTTTTTCTAGCAAGGACTACCCATATCCAGGAAAGAACCTGGGGCAATCCCTAGTAGAAATTTTTGGTTTCCCATCCAGTCATCCAGGTTGTACTTAAACAGGATCATGGAGGTGCTCTGCTTGATATGGATTGGAAGCCTGTTCCAGAGGAGTGGCAACCACTGAGAGCTGTATCTGTCTCTCCAATAGGTCCTGGTTATGTCGTAGGCTAGATTGAGGTCCCTGGAATGCATGACTGTAGTCCCATTTGACTTATGGATGTGCAGCATTTCCATTAGGTTTGAGTCAGAGATAGCCCTGTAAACCAGACATAAGTCACCTCTATGTAGTCTGTACACTACCGATTACAGTGACAGTGACTTCAGTCTGTCCGTACAGGACATGTGCTGGAGGGTTCTATATTACAAGTGCAAAGCTTTGCTTAATCGAATAAGTAGAGCTTGAACTTGTAATATTGAAACTGTAAATTGTTGAACATCCGATTTAACCCAGGGAAACACTTCCCTTGGCCGTTCTCTGGAGTATGTCCATTTATCCAATTTGGAGCGATCTCGGAGCTGGTATATTTAGGTAGGGGGGTGTGGGGGACACAGCCCCCCCACATCGAGGGGTCTGGAGGGTGAAGCCCCCCCTCTTGATTTCGGATGTAAAGTTTTTTTTTTTTTTATTCGGCCAAGGGAAGTGTTTCCCTTGGTTGAATCAGCCGTTTGACAATTTTAGCTTTCGATATTACAAGATCGAGCTTTAGTTATTCAATTAACTAAAGCTTCGATGTTGTAGTATAGACACTGCTGGAGACCCTGAATTTTCTTAGTTAGAAATCTCTGACATCTCTCAAACTGCTGCAGGTGTCTGGTGTGGTACATACCAAAGGAAGCGTTATATTTAATAATAGGCCTGATGAGGGATGAGTACAGGGGAGTTGTAACCTCTTTTGCTCTTGAGGCAATGCCTTTGCTAATCAGGTGAGTGACATAGAATACCTTCCTCACCACAGTAGACATATGGTGGTCAAAGTTGAGGTCACAGTCAACTTGTGTTCCTAGGTCTCTCACCACTGAATTGGTATTTAGGGTATTATTCTTTATTTTATAATCAGCAGGAACATAGTTTTTACAGAAGGGAATGATGATGCATTTTTTAGCATTTATTTTAAGACCATGGCTTTGGCACCAACCATTGGTCTGTGGAAGCCCCTTTTGAAGTACTCTGACATTGCTAGGGGATTCAATGATAGCACCTAATTTGCAGTCATCCACAAACTTGGTTAGCCACAGCCCCTATATTTTGGCCTGGACTTCTGAGGAGTATATGCCAAACAAGAGGTGGATCAGCACTAACCCTTGTGGGGGCCTCAATGGTGACAGGTCTGCTGGTAGAGGTAAGGTCTCCCACTTTGCATGTTATCAATCTGCAACCCACCTGGCAACATAGGGGTTGATATTCAACTGGGTTAGTTTGTCAATGATGCCCAAATGTGGGATAGTGTCAAATGCCTTGGCCAAGTCAAGATAGGCTGTGTGCACTGCTTTGTCCTCATCTATGTCTCTGGTCACATTCTCAAAGAAGTCCACCAGGATTAGCAGGCATGATCTGCCCTTGACTAAACCGAACTGGAATGGATCCAGGGTTTGGAGGTCACCTATAGCCTTATTTATGAGACTCATGATGATCCATTCCATTGCTTTACAGATGAGACTGGTTAAACTTACGGGTCTATAGTTACCTGGGTCTGTTGTTGAGCCACCCTTGTGGAGGGGGAATAACCGTCTCTGTTTTCCATTCATTGGGTACAACGCCAGTACTCAGGCTGTGGTTGAACAGTGTGCCTAATGGAGTAGCTAGCACTTGTTTTAGAACATTAAGAACTCAACCCGGAATGCCATCTGGTCCCATGGACTCTGTTCTATGCTTTGGAGAGAGCATTGCTGACTTGCTCTTTGGAGATGCAGGGGGGAGGAGGAGATGATGAAGACATGGTTTGTGGTATGCTTGGGGCAGATGGTAGGGTGAAATCTTCACCAAACCTGTCTGCTAGCAGGCTTGCAATTTTCACAGTGTCAGTGGGTGTGATGACTTCCACAATTAGTTCAGCAGACATCCGAGTCCTACCTTTTAGGTTGCGAACGTAGCTGAAGAAAGATGATTATCCTTAGCTGTGGTTGCTAAATTTTTCTCATAGTTACTCTTTGAAGATTTTACAAGTTGTCTTATTTGCTTGTTTAGGCTGAGGAAGATGCTCTTCCAGTTCTGGAATCTCAATTTGTATTTTTAGACAGCAGCTTCTTTTGCTCATTGTATAATTTATTAATGCTAGACATCCAACAGGATGGTTTGTTTTTTCTTGAGGATCTTGCTTTAATCCTAGCTGGCATGGCTGTGTCTATACATTTGTGTAGATGTTTATACAGGGCATTAGCGTATACCTCGGTATAGCTGTCAGTGCCATCTGTGGAAACTGAAGAATTTGGAACTCTATTATACCTTCCCTTAGGAGGGTATAGTTAGCTATGGTGAAGTTTTTAGCCTGACTTCTCCTTTGTGGAGTTCTGATGCTATTGCTACTTCAGAAATGACTGATTTATGGTTGGATTTAACCAGTGCGGGCCCTACACTTGAGGTGTTGCATCAGTCACTCATATTGGTGAGGACCAAGTCTAGAATATTGGAGCCCCTTGTGGGGTGGTGCAATGTTTGCTCCAGAGCATTTGAGTTAAGTCCAGTAACGTTTGTGCAATTGAGTTTGGGATTGTATAAGTTTCCTAATTAATGGAAGGATAGTTGAAGTCACCCATGATTAGGGTGTTAGGTTGTACCTTAATTGTCCTAAGTAGGTCTAAATAAGCTGTGTGGGCATCTTGGTTCATGGAAGGGGACCTGTAACTGACGATGACCTGAAGGGGTCATATAATTTAAGATAACCTAGAGAGACAATCAAAGAACACATGCATTTGCATATGGTCCTAAAATTTGCTTGAGGAGCCCATGGTTTGAAAACAGCATGGGTCCCAAGGTACACATAACACACCACTGGCCAGATGCATTTTCAATTAATGTGAATTTCAGTGCATTTTTAAATAATATGAGTGTCAAGGAGAGAGAAATTTATTGTTGTTGATGCTAAGTCTGTTTCAATGTGAGACTGATTTTGTTTAGCAAATGACCATCGTTTTTTATAAAATTTGAAATAAGGGTTTTAAATCAACTCTCTGTAATCATTTTAAAAGTGAATGAAAAAATAGTGTGCACACAGACATATCTAAATAGTGTTTATGGTAATTGGGGAAAGGCAGCCAAGTAGTGGGACACTGGAATGGCTGCAGGAGTGGGGGGGGGGCTAGTCCATTACCCTGCCTAGGGAGTTATACCACCCTGGACTGTATGAAGAGTGACATGATGGAGATCTTGGAACATGTGTCCGAACCTATCTTTGAGCAGCATTCTGTCATCACCAAGCAAAGAACTTCTCTTACTCTTTTCAAATGTAAATTGGACAAATGGATCAGGAACCATAAACTCACCCCAGGTTTAGCAAATATGCCCCTCATGGATAGGGGCAACAAGTAAATGTCCCAAAAATCCTTGTTCAGCCCACCTCTGGATTAGTATTTGTACACAAAATAGAGGGGCTAAAGACTACTATGGGAGTGTTAAGATTAAGCTTAATAAGATCCTCACAGATCGATAGTCTAGTAAGTACCAGTGAGCCTATAAAAAGGGTCTGTTTACACAATGGAGCAATTTGCGATTTAGAGACATGTTAGCTGCAATGAGCAAAGATGTCATTATTGGCTAATTTGCATGTCTTAGAATGTTCCTTAACTACCAGTAATACTAATCAGCACTTTACTTATTACTGTAAATTGTGTATCTTGTTGAGTATGTATTTTATCTGTATACGTATTTTGTTAAAGATTTGTCTGTTAATCTCTTCTGTTAATTGTTGTTTGTGGAGATTTTCTGTCTGGGCCTCCGCTAAAAAAGGACCTATGTCCAGTCAGACTATCCCAGTAACCAAATGTAAAATAAATAAATTTACTATGGTAGTTAACATTGGTCCTTGCATTTAATTGACCCTGGCACCCCCCCTTTTTCACTCCTACACATACACACATCACAAACATCTTTGACAGAATGTTCCCAGTGTCTCTTATTTATTTGTCACTACCCTTGTAAATCACAGAAACGTACTGCCAGTCAATATAATGACAGACATTAGAGTTTCATTCTTGTGAGTGTTTGTATAATGCATACTAATGCCAAAGCTGTTAATGTATTAACATTTTAAGAGAGACACAGGAACAATTTAAATAATCTCCCAGGTGTTGTCTAGTGTTCCTCCCAGCGTTGTAATGAAACTTTTTCCCACTGACCCCTGTGACTTCTGCGCTATTTCAATCATTGAACCATGATAGATGTTAGAGCCTCACTCTTATGAAAAAGATGACCCTACTCCACTAACTGGTGAGTTAGTGCAATGGGTTAAGGTAGCTGCTTTCTGTGGAAAGGGTACAAGGTTTAAAGCATTTCTCCCCATTTATGTTGCGTGTGAGACTGAAAAAAAATTGAGCAATACATAAATGGTGTTCCTAGTGTCTGCTGGTACTGCAGAAGATTAACGTGCTCTGTCTATATGCTGAAGAGACAGGATTTGAATGAGTGCCTTCGAGGCACTATATATAGACTTACCCTTGGTGTCTAGTTTTCCCCTGCTTAACAACTTTCATTCTGTATGACTACTCATCTTTAAGTGCCTTTAAGGCATCCTGTAGAAATTTGGCCTATTGTCTTTAGTGCCTCCCCCATGTCTTTTGTGTAGTTTTCTTATTTGCTTTAAGTCTTGCTGTAAAAAAGATTTATCCGTGGAGTCTAGTGTTTCCCCTATATCTTTTGTGCACTTTTCTTAACTGCCTTTAAGGTACTTTGTAAAAAGACTTATCCCTGGTATCTAGTCTTCCCTTCTGCAAATGTTGTATGATTTGCCCATTAGTCTAGAGAATGTGGAGGTATGCTAGAACCACCCCCCCTCCCACACACACACACACACACACACACACACACACACACACACACACACACACACATTCATGCTTACACATACATGTCCCATGCACTCATCTATACACACACCCTGTCATTCTCTCTCTCTGTCTATATGGGTTCCTATCATGTTATCAAAAACTGATAATGTCGAACGGTCATAACATCAAAAGTGCCGTTCATCGAAACTGTCCTTGTCAGATCACAGTACAGTGAGGATCTGTAAATTTGCCCTTTCCTCACTGTAGTGTAATCTCGGAGTTGGTATATATAATTAGCGGGGGGGGGGTGCAGCCCACCAAAAGAACAGTTTCGATGTTATGGCCGTTCGACATTATCAGTTTTTGATAATGTGATATAGACCCATCTATCTGTATACATACACACACCTACCCGCACGCACCCCTTCTGTACACCCTGATGCTGTGACCCCACAGGCAGATATACAATCACACATAAACACCCATGCAGCCCCACAAATATTCATGTGTGCTCGTGAGTGTGCACACACGCACACTACCTGTCTGCTAAACTCCCCAGCACTTACCTCCAACACGATGGGTGAATGGAAGCATTTGGTCATGTTCATTAACAGATTTTGTCCATGAATAGCCATGTGAATTTACGCAGCCAATTAAGTCATTTCTAGGGAGAACACATGGTTAAAAAGCATGTGCCTCTCCATACCCCTTTACCTGTCAGTGCAAGAAATCTAGACAAAAACAGAAAAAATGGGGCAAAGGCACAAAACTAGGGACAGAATTTAAATGCAGCTCTTATAAAATTAGAAAGTTGCTAGAATAACAGGTTATGCATTATCATGTATTTTTCTGAAGGATATACAGTCTGAAACTCAAATGTCTGTCATTATTTAGTGACTTCACTCATCAACGATTTGTCAAAAAAACATAAATTTTATGATGAACGGACCAAAAATATGTGGCAAAAATCTGGACAGTCTGCGAAAATCTGTAAAGCTGAGAGGTAGCAACCTCTCTCCTGGAATTCCTCATTAGCATTTAGCATGGCCACAGAGACATCTTATTACATTGCTGCACTTCATAGTAAAGCACCATTGCAGGGCTGTCGGTGAACTGGATATGGTTACCTCGAAGTGTATACCCAATGTACGCTTCATAGTAACCTTTCTGAATATGCCTCCTGTAACATATGTTCCCCTGTATTTGACCCTTTTCCTTTAAAAATGAGTTTAATTATGATTGTCTTTCAGCCAGATGATATTTTTTATTTCAGAATCTAACATTACATATAGGACTCTGGATAAACTATGATATATCTGAGCATCTTTTCTCTGCCATCTTTTTGTAAGGCCTTACTCTTATCTAACTTGCCTAAGATGGAGGCAGTCTGTGTTTCACTTACAGATGGAGTATGCCGATCATTTCTCACCTCTGGTATAATTGAATGTCTGCTTTTATTTCCATATAAATAAACATAATTTTCTGAAAAAAGCTTGTGGTCCCTGAAGTCTCTCACTTCTGTATTTTCTATGCTAATGAGGTCTTTTTTAAGTTTTGCATCACAACCTTTGTGAATGTTATTTGCAAAATGACTTCCTGTTGTCTTTCATGATATCAGTTCCTTCTCAAAATGATGTTGACTTTCCTGTACATTTGTTTTATCAGCCTGTCCAGATGATTTATTCCCTTTTTTATTAGTCTGCTCTTAACAAATATCCACTTCTTAAATTTCTTATATTCCTTTGTCTTATCCGTCTTGTTGTTCAGCTGCTTATAACTGCCATGTGATGTCATGTGTTTAACTTTTTCCTGCGTGCTTAAATTTAGATAAAAGTCTTCATTTGTTCCCACATACTGAGTACAACTTTCCTGCTGAAAACCTCTGACCATCTATTTCTCATGGGCATTTTGTTGTTGTTGTTGATTTATATTCTCTAGTCAGTACGTGACTCTAATGCATTTTATCCTGGTGAATTTAAGACCGGCAATGTTAAAATATGAATACAGCACAACAATCGCAGCCCAGCGTGGAATGTAATATATACTAATACTTTACTTGCAAATACACTGAAATGTTAATTATATCAAGATTATTGTCGTATCTTGTGGGTCCTTTTACTACTTGTATTAACTTCATTTCTGTATTAACTGATTTCCTTTTAAAAAGAGGGGAATAGCTTCCTCAAATGAGATGAATGTATCCACCACAACCCAGGAGATCCCAGGGAGTTTTATATACCCTGCATTTATTCCATTTTGTACATGAATAAATTTGATTCATTATCAGTAGAAATAAGCATGACTACTGTTTTTATGTTCACTGAAACACAAGCAGTAGACTTTTTTTTATTTCCAGACTTAGTTGAACATGTACTGAAGCTTTTTCTTTAAACATGTGACACCTCTACTTCGACCTAGTTTATATTGTTTGTAGCAAAAGTAGGGCCTGCAGCCCACAAAACCAGAAATCCATTTTTTTCCTTTTGCCACTGTTCACTGGTAACTCCAATATCTACATTACTAGATTTAATTAGTTCTTTTATAGTAAATACCTTATTCATTAAACTTCAGATGCTTGTTACTACAATATTTATGCAGTTATTACTTAGTAGGAGTCATGCTGATGTTTGCATACTAAAATCCCTGTTTTTCCTCCAATATGTGATTTAAGCAAATCTCTTTTCATAATTCTGGTTCTAAGTGAATGAGAATCATTACCAAAAACATATACACCCATAACTAGTGTTGCATGGCTTATAAAGTTCCATCCTTTGAGTATCAGTTCTTTCTTGTATTCCCCCATTCTGTTTTTCTGATTCTAGAGACTTTGTGATGTTTCTGAGAAAGGTAGAGTAATTCTCTTCTGTGAGATTAACTTCTTCTTTCGGCTTTTCCTGGTTAGGGGTCGCCACAGCGGATCACCTGTTTCCATTTCTTCCTGTCCTCTGCATCTTGCTCTGTCACACCAACCACCTGCATGTCCTCAGTAACCATATCCATAAACCTTATCTTAGGCCGTCCTCTTTTCCTCTTACTTGGCAGCTTCATCCTTAGCATCCTTTTCCCAATATAACCAGCATCCCTCCTCAGCACATGTCCAAACCATCGCAATCTTGCCTCTCTGGCTTTGTCTCAAAACTGTCCAACATGGGCTGAGCCTCTAATATACTTATTCCTAATCCTGTCTACCCTCGTCATACCCAGTGCAAATCTTAACATCTTTAACTCTGCCACATCCAGCTCTGACTCCTGCCTTTTTATCAATGCCACTGTCTCCAACCCATATAACATAGCTGGTCTCACTACCCTTTTGTAGACCTTCCCTTTCACTTTTACTGGTACTTGTCTGTCACAAATCACTCCTGACACTCTTCTCCACCCACTCCACCCTACCTGTACTCTCTTCTTCACCTCTCTTCTACACTCGCCATTACTCTGAACTGTCGATCCCAAGTATTTAAACTCATACAACTCTACTCCCTGCATCCTCGTCATTCCTCTATCCTCCCTTTCATTCTTAGTCTGGCTGACCTTCATTCCTCTCCTCTCTAGAGCATATCTCCACCTCTCCAGGGTCTCCTCAACCTGTTCCCTACTCTCACTACATATCACAATGTAATTTGCAAACATCATAGTCCACGGTGACTCCTGTCTGATCTTGTCTGTCAACCTGTCCGTCACCAGTGCAAATAAGAAAGGGCTCAGAGCTGATCCTTGATGTAATCCCACCTCTACCTTAAACACATCTGTCACTCCCATGGCAGATCTCACCGCTGTCACACTACCCTTGTACATATCCTGTACCACTCTTACATACATCTCTGCCACTCCCGACTTCCTCATCCAGTACCACAACTCCTCTCTAGGCACCCTGTCGTATGCTTTCTCTAAGTCCACAAAGACCCAATGCAACTCCTTCTGACCTTCTCTGTACTTCTCCATCAACACTCTCAGAGCAAACATCGCATCTGTAGTGCTCTTTCCTGGCATGAAACCATACTGCTGATCACTAATCATCACCTCCCTTCTTAACCTTGCTTCCACTACTCTTTCCCATAATTTCATGATGTGACTGATCAGTTTTATCCCTCTGTAGTTACTACAGCTTTGCACATCACCCTTATTCTTAAAAATTGGTACCAAAGCACTTTTTCTCCACTCCTCAGGCATCCTCTCACTTTCCAAGGTTTCATTAAACAATCTGGTTAAAAATTCCACTGCCATTTCTCCTAAACACCTCTAAGCTTCCACAGGTATATCATCTGGACCAACAGCCTTTCCATTCTTCATCCTCTTCATAGCTATCCTTACTTCCGCCTTGCTAATCCATTGCACTTCCTGATTCATTATCCCCACATCATCCACCCTTCTCTCTCTCTCATTCTCTTCATTCATCAGCTCCTCAAAGTACTCCTTCCATCTGTTCAACACATTCTTCTCACTAGTGAGTACGTTTCCCTCATTATCCTTCATCATCCTAACCTGCTGCACATCTTTCCTAGCTCGGTCCCTCTGTCTAGCCAAACGGTACAGGTCCTTTTCTCCCTCCTTAGTGCCCAACCTTTCATACAACTCTCTATACGCATTATCCCTAGCCTTTGCCACCTCTCTCTTTACCATGCACCTCATCTCCTTATACTCCTGTGTACTTTCTTCATCTCTCTGACAATCCCACTTCTTCTTCGCCAACCTCCTTCTCCGTATACTATCCTGTACTTCCTCATTCCACCACCAGGTCTCTTTGTCCTCCTTCCTCTGTCCAGATGTCACACTAAGCACCTTTCTAGCAGTCTCCCTTACTAGCTCTGCTGTAGATACCCAGCTATTCAGTAACACTTCACTGCCACCCAGTGCCTGTCTTAACTCTTCCCTGAACTCCACCTCACAATCACCCTTTTTCAATTTCCACCATTTGATCCTTGGTGCTACCCTCACAGTCCTCCTCTTCTTGATCACCAATGTCATTCTACAGACCACCATTCTATGCTGCCTAACTACACTTTCCCCCGTCACCACTTTACAGTCTCCAATCTCCTTCAAACTGGCCCTCCTGCATAGGATATACTCCACCTGTGTGCATCTCCCTCCACTCTTGTATGTCACCCTATGCTACTCCCTCTTGTTAAAATACATATTCACCACAGCCATGTCCATCCTTTTTGCAAAATCCACTACCATCTGACCTTCTGCATTCCTTTCCTTAACACCATACCTACCCATCACTTCCTCATCCCCTCTGTTCCCTTCACCAACATGCCCATTGAAATCTGCTCCGATCACCACACTCTCACCCTTGGGTACAGTCATCACCACTTCATCCAACTCGCTCCAAAATTTTTCTTGCTCATCCATCGCATACCCAACTTGTGGAGCATATGCACTAACAACATTCATCATTACACCATCAATTTCCAGCTTCATAAACATCACTCTATCCGACACTCTTTTCACCTCCAAAATACTTTTGGTATACCGTTCCATCAGGATAATCCTACCCCATTTCTCCTCCCATCCACACCATGACAGAACAATTTGAACCCACCTCCAATACACCTGGCCTTACTTCCCTTCCACCTGGTTTCTTGTGCACACAATATATCAACCTTCCTTCTGTCCATCATATCAGCTAGCTCTCTCCCTATACCAGTCATGCTGCCAACATTCAAAGTTCCTACCCTCACTACCACACTCCTAACCTTTCTCCTCTCTTACTGCCTTCTGGTATGCCTTCCCCCTCTTCTTCTCCTTCTCCTCCTTCGGCCAACAGTAGCCCAATTTCTGCCAGCACCCTGTCGGCTAACAGTACTGGTGGTGGTCGTTGTTAACCCGGGCCTTGACTGATCCTGTATGTAAATCTGTATTGGTTTCCGCATATCTCATTTGGCAGATGTTTTATGCCGGATGCCCTTCCTGACGCAACCCTCCCCATTTATCTGGGCTTGGGACCAGCACGAAGAAATGCACTGACTTGTGCATCCCCAGTGGCTGGGTAATTCCCTTTGCTCCAGTGTAAGAATCTTTAATGGAAATAACCATTTATACTAACAGATGCAAGAGTCATGTT
Organism: Protopterus annectens; assembly: GCF_019279795.1. Taxonomy (NCBI): domain Eukaryota; kingdom Metazoa; phylum Chordata; order Ceratodontiformes; family Protopteridae; genus Protopterus; species Protopterus annectens. The sequence continues at coordinate 1,157,293,169 of NC_056743.1, read as the reverse complement.
GTAAATGCTTGTAGGTGAAGGAAGCTAGAGGTGATGGATACAGTTGATGTATACTGTAACACAGACAAAGAAATGACAACATCAGAAAAGTAGCCAGAGTAGATGTAGTTGCAGGGAAGCTCCAGGAAAACAGATTACAGTGGTTCTGGCATCATATGTAAAGGAACACAGATGATTTGGAAGTGACATGAAGAAGGCAAGAGGAGATGAGAACATTCAGCCTACAGATGGACAGATTGTAAGAGATAACACCATGACAATCGGGCATGACTGTCGAAAGTAGAAGAGTGGCACTGAATTGAGGAAGATACTAACAGTTGATGTGGCACCCTACCTCATAGAGAAAAAAATGGTAAAAATTGTGTTGATTATTTCAATCAGATCCATAAGAACCCTTTTGTCCCCATCTATTTTTTTAGTCGTCTTGTTTTTTGAGAATGTCTCTTACAGCAGTCATACAGTCTGACATTTAATCTAGTAGCGTTACTCTTACATTTTCCTTTATTCCCTTTGCCCTTTTTTAGCTTTGATCAGGCTGTTTTTTTGTTTGTTTTATTGCCTAGTGGTAAACTGTAATTAAGCATGCTGAAGGGTTGTTTATTTGCTTTGATGATAGAGTGGCGGGGGGGGGGGGGGCTTCTGTGTGTTTGTATTACTGTTTTTGGCCCTTTTGCTTGCATCTGTGATATTGATTCTATTTATAACAACTTCTTTTCTGATGCCATTTTTTCATCTGCCAATAAATTCCTTTCTAATTTTAATCTTACTTCTGATAGTTTTTCCATTTATTGTTAAAATAAACTATTGCTCTCCATGACATATATAGCACAGCAACAGGTTTCATACTTTATAGTGTCTTTACCTTGAATGCTGTCTATGAGAGCTGTTAAGTTTTCACAGACAGAACATCTTGTAATACTTACTACAGTAATTGTGTTTTTTAATTAAGGTATGCTTCATTAAGTAACTTAAACCATAGATATTCAACTCCACCATCACACATTACAGGTCATGTGCACTGAGATAATTCTCACTCTGTCAGGTGACTGTTACTGATGAAATTGCAATCCTTTTCTTTATTTTTTTCTATTATTTTCTATATGACTTTGAACAAATGAGCTCAACTTCAGTAATTAACATTCTGAGACCAAATTTTCAATTTAATATTTGTGGGTCCTCTCTCCTTACAAACTATATATACCAACACCAAGGAGCCAAGCATTATCAGTTTCGAGCCCTACCCTTTGGTCTCACCACAGCCCCCAGGGTGTTCACCAAAGTGATGGCAGTAGTAACGGCTCACCTGAGGCTTCAGGGGATTCAGGTCTGCCCTTACCTGGAATGAAAGCGTTTTTCCTTTTGGGCCTCTCAAAGGAGTTTAGATACTTTCACGGCTACCGTTCCGGCTATCCTTGACTTTTTGGCAAATATTTTTCAACAAGGGGCTAGCTCATCTATGGCAAGGTTCAACTAGCCGCCATCTCTCATTTGCACGTGGATGAGAACTCTGCTTCTTTGGCCTCTTCCAGATTGTGCAAAGCCTTTATCAAAGGTACCTTCCTCTTACGTCCTCCGGTCAAAGATCCCATTCCCCCGTGGGACCTTACTGTGGTACTTCAAGTGTTGGTTGCTCCTCCATTCAAACCTGTAGCAATCGCAGATCTTAAGTTTTTGTCTTGGAAGACAGCCTTTCCAGTGGCCATCACCTCTGCTAGGAGGGTTTCATAACTTCAAGCGTTGTCTGTCAAGATCCCGTACATGATTTTCCACAAGGACAGGGTTTCTCTTCACACTAGTCCTTCTTTTCTCCCAAAAGTAGCATCAGAGGTTCATAGATTAGTACTAAGCTAACTGCCCTTGCGAGCCTTTTTAAGCCTAGCCAATTATCCCATATGAGACTCAAACCCTGCACCTTGTGTTTGTAAGGCAAACACCTTAACCATTAGGCCACCCTCCCAACCCTTCAACAATATCAATCAGACTATCAATTTACCTGTTTTCTTTTCAGATTCTACAAATAAAATTGAATACAAGTTGCATTTGTTGGATGTTCTATTTGCACAGGACCAAAACTTTTTGTAAATCTGACCAGTTTGTGTCTTTTTCTAAACCCTTTTTGGGTAAACCTATTTCCAAGGTGACCATTGCCAGGTGGATCTCCCTATGTATTCTTCAGATCTACAAGGATAAAGGTTTGTCTCCTCCGGGTCAGGTTAGAGGTCAGTCAACAAGGTCCATGGCTGCTTCTGTGGCTTTTTGGTCAAGAGTATCCTTAGAAGACATTTGTTCTGCGGCTACTTGGTCCTCATCTCATACCTATTTCTCACTATAAATTGGATTTGATTTCTCGAAGGAGCGCATCCTTTGATTCCGAGGTGCTCTGGAATATACTTCCATGAGGGCCACCCAGGTGTTTAGTAGCTGGGGACTCTGTCCCACAGGTTGAAGATCAAATGAAGTAAACTACTTCAGATAAAGAAGTTATGTACTCACCATAACGTTCCATCTCAGTAGTTCTACTTCATTTGTCTTCAGTCATCCCTCCTGCCTTCCCCCCGGCCTTACCATATGGACAGTGCTCATAGCTGGCTTTTTGTGTGTGTAAAGTGTTTTTTGGGATTGGTTTGTTCAGTGTAGGATGCAGCAAACTCGATCTGAGGGCTGGAAGGTAGTGGTGGTGCATTATGGGTAGGGGAGGAGCTTGGAGCACATGCTTGTGAAGTTGCCAGCTCGGATCCATTACAGATCTGATACCCACAAGTTGAAGACAAATGAAGTAGAACTACTCAGATGGAACGTTATGGTGAGTACATAACTTCTTTTTTTTTTTTTGATCATTCACAGTTAAAAATTGCAGACACACACACACACACAGGTAGAGCTAAATAAAATAACAAATCAAAATGCAGATATGCAAACTAATGCAAAAAGAAGAACAGTTCATAAAGCCAGCACTCCAAAATACTGGCATTCAAAATACTAACAAAATCACCCAGTCCCACCCATGTGAAGTATATTACAAAAAAAAAAAAAACAAACTCTGAACTTCTTGTGACTATTTTACACTAAAAACACAATAAAATAAAAGAATTCCTAAATCGTAGCAGTATTATAGGGCATGGTTTATCTGAATAGTGGTAGTGTTACAGAAAGGGGTTTTCTATAGTAAGGAGCAGGGTTAGAGTTAGGGGCAGAATTAAGGTTAGCATACATTAGTAAGGTGGTGCAGGAGCCCCCTCTAACCCTAACCCCACCCCTACCTGCACCACATTAAATACCCTTTCTTTTACACTAGTGCTACATAAGACAGACTCAGACACATGCACAACAAGAAAGCTGTCACCTTACATAACCCTAACCTGTTAACCACTCACATAAGCGCACTCCCACATCTGTCTAGATTATGCACTATCAACATTTCTTAATTTAAACATCCTGAACTGTCCACATTTTTAATTACATCACACCTATGTGTGTGCACACACAAACACAGGAGAGATGAATAATGTCACCAGTGTAGTTGGTTGACATCTGTTTAGGTGACAGTTTGGTCAACAGGTATGTGAGATCGAATAATTCTCTGGGTTATGCCTTTTCCCTGATATTGTATGATCTCTGAGTTAGTTTACATAATTAACTGGAGGTGTAGAGGGTACAGGAAGCACAATGTTTTTGTTTTGTTTTTTCAGGCTTAATTTTTCATGTGCCAAGAATAATGTTTGATAGCTGACTAACAACAATCATATACTATGAAGGTAAATATTACAAGCAACACAGAGGTGTGGCCATGGGGGCAGCTTCGGCTCCTATATTTGCCAACATGCTTTTGTGGTTCTGGGAGATCTCCATGATTTTAAGTTCATCTATTTCTTCTATGATTGGAGTTGATCTCAAATACCTGGACGATATATTTATTTTATGGAAGGGCAGTTCAGAGGAATTTAAGTCTTTTATGTACTTTTTTTAAACCTCTCCATCGACTTCCTAGAATTTACCCACCAATGGAACACATATTCTATTGATATTCTCGACATCGCATTTTACAAAAATTTCAAGGAACAAAGATAAGAGTCCAACATTTTCAGAAAAAACACTTTTTCGAATGCTTATTTGCATTTCGATAGTCAACACCCTGATGGCAGAAAAATAATTTGGTGAGAGGTCATCTGATCAGGTTTAGTAGATTAGTTTCTGATGACACCAACTTCCAAGCTGAAGCAGTCAAACTTTGTGAAATATTTAAAAGCAGGGGCTACCCACAGGGCATGTTAGATGATAGTAGTTTTGTGACAGAGCATGGAAATTCCCGATATGGGTCTGTTATACGGCAACCTGGATCCATGGTGGGTCAGAATAAAAACAATGACAAAAGTCCAGGTAACCCTTCACAGGTGTTGGTCCTACAATACAGCAAAGACATCCATTCTTTGAAAAGTTCCATCAAAGCAAATGGAGTACTGTTTTTGGATGCCTTGGGTTAACCAACTGGTTGGGGTAACAACCTAGATTTGTTTTTAAAAATAACAAATAAATAAAAATTTTAAAACCATCCTAGAAGCTGGCAGGAGCTCTGACAATGTTTCTACAAAAGTTGGGGCATAAAGAGGTAAAGAACCTGAAAACAGTGTAGATTTATTTTTGAAGGCAGTAGATTTTCTGTGGAAGGTTCTCCTAGCTTGATTTACAGCCAGATTTGACTGCAATACTACTACTTCTTCTTTCGGCTTTTCCCGGTTAGGGGTCGCCACAGCGGATCACCTGTCCGCTCATGATTGGCAGTGGAATTTTACGGTTTCGAGTTGCCAGACCGGTGCCCAACCTTCCACAGAAGGCACACACATGCACACACCCACACCTAGGGCCAATTTAGAGTGTAGCCTTCTGTCCATCTTGTCCAGCATTCTATGTAGGAAAGACTACTGGACCTTTGTGGACAAAAATCTATCAGCATGTGTATGCAATTGGTAATGTCAACTTCTGTAATGCCCTTACAAGCATTCTTTGGTGTGCAAGGATTTAAAGAAATTTGACTTTAACATTTTAGAGAAGGTGGAATTCCCAGAAAGGGGTAATGATTGGGAAACCTTCGTTGAGAAGAGGGAGCTTCACTGGCAACTTTTATCAAATGCCACTGCCCCACCAGATATTAATGACTTAATATCTATCAAGCCTATTCTGAAAATACTGCTTGTCATAGGACTTCTATAATCAAAAATTTCAAAAATGTTTTTAAATAGTTCAATTGATCATGCTATTTCATGTGTTTACTGTTTACTAATTCTTAATGCATCTGCTATGTTTTTTTATATAATATTTACTTTTATATGTAGTGGTATTGTTGTTTAGCGTGCATGTATATTTGATGCAGGAAGTTTCAGAATGGTATTGATATTTTAATGTGTTTACACCTTTAAATTTTGCCATTGTTTTTTGGCGCCATTTTTAAAGTGTATATAAGGAGAAAAGTAGAGATGACATAACTCTGTGTAATTAAAGACTGTTGTATTCTATTTCTGGTGAAGCATTTTTTTTTTGTTATGTTCATTCTGTGAAACAAGTCACAGTTACAAGAACTCAGCAAAATATAACTGTCAGTTCAAAGACTATTACACAGCTGATGAAGATGTAAGCCAGTGTGGAAGAAATCCAATAAATTAATAAGAAACATATATACTTTTTCTCCTGCAAAACTAACCAATACACACTGAATCCAAGTCTGTTCTTTAAACCTTTTGAGATTCTCAGTGTTCCTTTGTGATCAGATTAGCTGCAGAAGAGAATTAGCATAAGCAGATGGCATCATTCATTAGCTTTGCAACATTGCTGATATAAGAATGCATGCAGTGATTGCAGGACTTTGGATAAACGACTTTCTTTAAAATATGAAAACTGGAGAACTGGTTATATTTTACATTCAAATAATACAGGGAAAAACATACTAAATGACTAGCCATGGTCACCCATGAAGCTGTGGATCCTGATCTGCCACCTGAATCTCCCCTATTTTTTATCTGTTATTCACCCATCAATATTCCCTGTGGGTAGATGGAGCACCACATCTACTCATGTCTGTCATCTAAGTTATTAACTCTGTCTCCTTCTTTCTCGCTCTCTCAGTATGGACAGAAAAATAAAAATCACTTGGTTAAATGCAGCTACAGAGATACTGTGGCCAATTTTACTATTAGACTTTTCACTTGACATTTTGACTGTCCTCTCAGTGTTATGATGAGATCATTTAGTTTCAAGGTTTGTGTATCATTTGTTGGCTCTTATTTTGTGCTAAAGAGGTGACATATTTCTGGTGGCTGGCTTCTTTTTGTTGAAGAAAAGTCTCCACAGCATTTGTGTACTCAGCAGGTCTTGAGAGTGCAAAGCAATTCCATTTATTTTATCCACCTGTTAATGTTCTGTCATAAGCTGTATCTGGAATTACTCTCCAAAGCAGCTAACGTTTTTGAAGCACAGTGCAGACATAATCTCAGTAAATAAATAAGGTTAAATAATCCAGACATATATTTTATGGGCATAGAATTCACTGCCTGTATGTTATATCATATTCTGTAATCACTGGCAGAACCTGTAATACTTGTTTCCTGATTTGTTTTAAGTTTGGTTCTCCTATTGTCTTTGAAATGGATTCATATATTTAACCCACCTTTTCCTACAAATCAACCAAGGCAAGGAACAAAACTCCAGCATTTTATTTGATCTTTTAGCAATGGAAAAGAAATGAGTGTTAAAGTAATCTCAACTAATAATTACTGCAGACTTTCTTGTTTACTATATGCTACTTGAAATATACTCTACCAATTTCCCTGTCTCCCATCGTATTGCTGTGCACTGACAACTTTTTTTTTCCATAAAAACTTTGCTAAAATAAAATCTATCAACTCCATTACCTAATAATTCTCAACAAATCAAAGTAATGGGTACACAAAATCAGTGAGGATTTGTGAATATTGCTTTGAGTCACTTAGTGATTTTGGATCAACATGTTCTTTCTACAATGACAAATATGAAACTGTAATGTCTGGCATTATTGATTGAAAGTTTGTTTGTCTTTTCGGCTTTTCCCAGTTAGGGGTCGCCACAGCGGAACTCCGGTCCGCTAATGATTGGCAGTAGATTTTTATGGTGCCGAGTTGCCAGCCCGATGCCCAACCTTCAGCAGAGGCACGCCCATTCACACATGTCTTTCAGAGGCCACTCGATTGCAGGGAAGACATGCAGACTCCACACAGAAGGCACTCCAGCCGAGAATTGAACAGGAGAACCTCTTGCTGTAAGGCAGCAACGCTACCAAAATAATGTTCAGTAACTTACCAGAATATCAACTGTATTATGAGGGACAGGGCAAAAATTAGGGGAATCAGAAACATTCTGCAAAATCAGGGACATTTGAGAGGTATGAAGAGGTAAAGCTCTGAAACAATTGTTTTGTACTTAAAGTAAACAGCTGCATCTTTTTCTTGAGTTTACAAGAGTTCAACACATTCTTTCTTCATCACCTAGGTCTAATCTGTGACTCCTACTGGGTTCCTGTTCCCCTGTTTTTTATAAGTTTTGTATTAAAAATACACCAATGTAAGTTCATTTGCTTACTTTATCTATATTGATTATTTTACACACTATGCCATCTGCTATCGTTTTTTGTTAGTTATGCATTACAAATACACTGACGTAAGTGCTATTGTTTACTTTATCTATACAGATTGCTTTACACAGTAAGACATCTGTGTCAGCGTTTATATTCTGTACATAGCAAAGGATTTTATTTGGTTCATACCTAACTAGTCAGTCAAGGATTACTTTTGAATAGCTAAAGCAATATGGATAGCCCTTTTTTCTCTTAACCAATACAGTGTTTGTGTATGATAGTACTGGTGGTAACATCAATTGGGTAACATTTTATAAATAATTGTAACCTTGTCATCACTCAGAATTGCCTGTTTTTAACCAGATCGGACTACAGCAAACTTATTTCAAACTACACAAAAACGTGTAAAGAAAATGGAGTTGGTATCCTCTATGAATCCCCAGCATGGGCCTTGCAGGGCTGAGTGAGGACATGATCAGAGTGCCAAAATGAGTAGTATCACCACCCTAGCTGATGAATGCAGGAGCTGGATGCACATTTCTTCTACTGTGAGTGATTTCACAAGATGCGTATGCCAGAAGTATGTGCACCTAGAGAAAACCGTTAGTAGTGCTGAGCTATAATTATCAAAAGAAGAAAATACCAACAGATCCTTACTGCAGGACTCGGGTGTCACATCAATGTGCCACTTTTCCTTAATACATAAGTTAGATTTTACATTAATTTCTGCTTCTGTATCAGGAGTTAGATTTTTTCATTTTCTGCTTCTATATCAGGAGTTAGCTTTTACTTTTATTTCTGCTTTTATAAATTAAGCAAGTTTACACAGATCTGTTCATATTTGCACAGAACTCAGCAAACCTTGGCATCTTAATGGTGCTTCATGAAGTGTTTGCGTTAAATTCAGTACCATCTTTAAACTGAAATAATGCACTTGTTTTTCACTGTTTGTGATTACTGCTTGTATTTTGCAAATTTATGTGCATCTAAAGTGCATTTTTGCTACAAATTGCCTTTTCTCCTTACTGCTTGGTACTTGAACTGTTTTGTCTTGAAATTGCCTTATAAAGGGGTGAGTTAGCCAGGAAATAAGTTGTTTGTTCTTGCAGTACACTTGAGGGTCTTTTTGCTGTACATGTACATTAATAGGACTAAGGGTGTCCATCTTGTACCAGAAAGTGTTTACCTAGGTCTGTCTCAGCTGGAAAGTGCTCCAGCGGGGTCTCAAAGTGTAGTCGTTTATTGGCCAAAGGGCTCAAGAGTTAGATTTCACTTTTATTCCTGCTTCTAGAAATTAAGGACATTTGCATGGAGCTGCTGGCAGTACCCTGTACATATGTAAGTGCCTGAACAGTAAAGTTTACGTATAAAATTAGTATTTGGTCTGTAACTTGCAATTTAGTGATACATTGCATGGAGTTAAGCTCAGAGCAGCTAGCTTATGCATCAGATGGCACGAATACCTTATCCTAACATTATCTAATACCATATCGTGGCACTATTCAACTCTAGTCCCTAACTGTAGAGACCACCCTTGGAGACCTCTATAAAACCCAGTTCCCAAATCCTAATAGCCCACTCTAATACAGGTCTGGACAACATGGATATGCAATTTCCAAATGTTGCAATTGTCTGATGTTCACTGTCAACCTTTTAATTCTTAAAGAAACCAATACAGTATGTAAGAGATGTATATACATAATTTCGTTGTAGGTAAAAATCTTGAATCCAAATAAGGTTGTCAAGAACACACACACACTACAACCACCACACAGTGTCCATACCATAGACCATCTTATGCTGAGGCATTAAAAAGTAATCTCCCCAAACCTCAAAGATCTCCTAAGCCTGCAAATGGCAATATCTATCCTGAGCAATCTCTAAAGTATACACCAAAAGCAACACCAAACACCACACATAAACCTAAACCAAGTAACCCCCAGAAAACAAAGCCTGTAGAGCAAACAGTTAATGTACCCAGGGCTCTTATCATAGGGGACTCCATTGTATAACACACACATGCTCCACTCACCAGACTGGACAAGGAGTTCATTATGGTCAGTTACTGATCTGGAGTTAGGATCTACCAGGTTACATGCGCACTCAAGTCCTTCTACAACTCACTGAAGTTCTTGTACCTGAGCTGTATCTCTCTGGATTGTATGGAGAGAGACATTATGGACCTCTCTGAATATGTTTGTCTGGTATATATGCCTTGCATTGAACAGCAGTCTACCTTCATCAAGGATAATGCCACAGTATGAACAAAAAATAATTGGCTTTAACAAATGGCTTTGTTTTTAGTGTCAATATGGGGGATTGAATATCTGACATGGTTAACAGACCATGTTGCTTTGCCAAAGATGGCCTGCATCTGTCCTCCCTGGGCTTCCAGATTTTGACTAAAACTTTATCCACCCCCCTTAGAGCCTTTTTAGGCAATGCCAAAGTGATAAACATACCTACATAAATAAAAGCCAAATGAATCTAAAGGTGTTATTGTGCAATGCCAGGAGCCTTAACAAGAAACTCCACGCCCTACAAGCTGTCCTCACTTTGGCTAATATAGACATCTGTGCCACTACTGAGACATGGTTTAAGGCCACAGAAAGTATTCCAATACATTTTGCCCATCAGCCCCACAGACATGGATGAAAGGTAGAGGTGTCTCTATCTACATTAACAAGTATACCTCAAAGTTGGTTAAACAGATAGTGGTCATCCCAATGCAAATCAAATTATATAGAGTCCCTTATCATAGCTTTACAACCTATAGGTTACCATGCATGTCACAAGAATCAGACAACTCTTATCTAGACCTACTGGAGGCACTCAACATACAATCAAACACTTGATTCATGGGAGACTGTTGTTCTTTATAGATTGGGTAACATACACTACCTCCAACTTGCAGGCAAAACATTGCCTGGACTTTATTAAGGCAAATGACCTTGATCAGCCAGTGTGCACTTCAGCCAGAGGTTCAAACATACTGGACCTAACTCTCACCAATATGGGAGAGTGCTGCAGCCCCCTTTGTCATGTCCTCACTTGTGAGGTCAGATTGCAAAGCTGTATCATTCAAAATGAAAGGTCATCATGGGAAACCTGTTGCAGTTAGGAACTCTTCTGAATCAAACTACATTCTATTAAGCAACATTTTTTTCAAAATTCAGTTCCTCCACCTAACCCAGGGTTCACAATTGCCTATATAGGGAAAAACTGTACAAACATGGCTCCATAGAAGATTTTGTAGTTACCACAAATTCATCCAAGACAAATCACAGTAGTGGAATCCTAATCTTAACAGGATATATAACAAAAGGAAAAAAATATTGGTCAAAGTCAGAAAGAGCAACTCTCATAATGACAAAAGCTCACCAAATGAGCTAAACTGGAAACTAAGTGGACCAATTAAATCTAGCAAAGCCACTTATGAGATCATGATAGCTTCATGTCTAAAGACAACCACAGGCAGGGACAATGTTAGCAGTTTGGGGGCCCCCTGAGCACTTCTGCTGAACATATTACCACGTCATTACCACCCCCTCAGCAACCTTTTAGTTCATGCTGCAGACATTTGGGAGTAATATGCATAAACTGACCAGTATCTACTAGGCTCTGACATTACAGCAGGCCTGTGCAACAATGATACATTACAATGACTCCATGTACAATGTTTGAACTTGGGTGAAATGGTACCCTAAGCACTGACTGCTGTTTATTCGCCCTAACACACACACACCCTCTGTTCCCTCCATATTGGCTACTTATATCATGCACATTACTTTTTTTCTAAGACTTTGCCTTAACTCTCTAACCTTTTCAAGAAGCCATAATTTTTCTGTATGGTCTGAAGTGCATTTTATTTTCTTTTTTTTTTCTTTTTACACAATCTTTTTATCCATTGATGGCTTGAACAGAAATTACGATTAAGGAAAGAAATTCATTGTTGCCGTTCAACTTTAGTTTTCCTTGCATCATTTCAACACACCTTTCCTGACCAAGACTGCACAGTAAACTCAATTAAGTCAGTGCCCCCAGATGCCATAGGGTTGCAGATGCTCTGAGATACATTTTGGAGCATTTTCCAAACTTTGTAATCCAGTGGTTTCTTAAACAAAAATCATGAGTAAGAAGAGTTTGTCTTATTTTCTTTCTTTCAAGGAAGGCATACATTGTGCCAAAAACTTAATGTTCAAAGCCGACAAAATAGTAGCTTGCAATAAACGAGCCAACTGCTATGAAAATATACAGATCCTATTTAGGAATAGTGCAAGCCTCCCTAACTCCTCCAAAAAGGTAGTCATCACCTGTGCATCCTTCTGGAGTTAGACTGAGATGCAAGCAGTGGTTCAAATGGCCAAAGTTATGTATGTCAAGTTACTGCTGCCATACATGTACATAGCATACTTCTTTACCCAACCCCCAAGGCAGCTACCTGTATATGTGCCTGATGAGTGATTGAGTGTTTATGAGGGAAAATGAAAAATGACTACAGCAATGTATTCCACTTTGTTGCTGCCAGGCAGTATACTGCCCCTACACAAGCTGTAGTAAACTTCTTTGTACACCTATGAGGTCTGTGAGAAACGTAAAAGAAGCAATAACCATACTGTTCCAAGTCCAAACACAAGATATAATGACCTCCTGTGCACAACTCTTCAGGTTTGACTGTGATAAAAGTTAAAGAAGTAATGACCACACAATCACCAGCCCCCACAAAACATAGAGCAACCTTCGGTACACACACATCAGAGCAGGGTTGGTTTTAGAATAGGTTTGGTTGAGGGCAGAGGCCACTACTAAGTCAAATCAAAATCCATTTATACAGTCTGAGGTGTGGAGCGACCAGACTCCTAGAAGATCTAAATGTCTTAATGTTCTGTGATGTATTTTATGGCTAACTTTTGAAATATAATTACCTGTTACTGATACCTAAAACAGTAATGTATGCTTCCCAGCATTATTTTGTGTGCACAGATAAAAATCACACATACACACGCATAAGCCATAGCAATCCTAGTTCTACACTTATTTTGGCAAATAGCAATGTATTGTACAATATTGGTATTGCCACAGTAGATCATTATCTGTGTTTAGTAGTTGTCAAACAGAAGCAGAGGTAAGTCCCTTTTATTTACCTAATTGAGGAGTAATGTATACCTGTCACTGTCCTTGATTTCACAGACCATTTGTGATTTTTGCCTCATAATTTTGCTCTGTCCCTTGTAAAAAGTTTGATTTCATGGTAAATCATTTAGGATTACAGATAGTCAATAAATCCAGAGATCAGAGTTTTATACCTCTTATTGTCAAAAACATGCATGGTGATGCAAAGTGTGTTATTCAATTAGCTTTGTAAGTGAATTAGAATAATAATTAAACATGTTCCTGAGACGTGTCTGGAGCATTTCTCCCCAGGCCTCTGCTGAAAATTGGCTCGTTCCAAGCCGGACTTTCCCGGTAAACAAATGCTAAATAAAATAAAATAAATAAATTTTGAGTCACTATTATTTTTGGCTTTGCTCAGAATTCTTGAGCAAAGAAGTTGAGAGTCATACCATTTGGTGTGCTGCCAGTATTTATAAAACTCCCTGAAAGAGAAAACCATCCATGAAGATCTGAATCATCAGCTCTTTTTAAAATCCAAGGTGGGCGCTTAGATCAGTCAGTCTGGGCTGATGATCTCTCTAGTGCTTACCTTTCTCGTGTTTATTATCAGCTTTATTCCAATAGGGTCATGTTACAGCCCTGATCAGGTTAAAGGTTGTAATTAGGATATTAATACATTTTTCTCCTCATTTTTCCTCAATCAGCAGCAGCTTTTTTGGGGCACCCACACAGTTATGGATGATTAAGACCCCACCACCACTGCCACGTATTTTGCAGGTACATAAAACTGGTTATGTTATTAGCTTTAGTGGAGAGAATGTTCATCAGTAGGATTTAACTAAGCTAGAGGCATTGTGTCAGCGGTAAAATATTTATTGGAATTGTGAAGCTTGTTACTTGACAAAATGCTGTTACTATAACCAGAGACATTTTGAATTTTAAAGGAGATATGAATAAGTGTTACTATTACCCACTTGGTTTGACAGACATGTTGCAAAATATCAAGAAAAGATAACTTGCTGTGCTTGGGGGCTTCCAGCGACCGTAGGTTTTGCTGATGCCTAAAGCCAGCTATTACCAAAGGGCCTTCTGCAACTTTGTCCAGAACCTCAAAGGTCACACGCAACAGTGAGGATAAGTGGTCCCACCTTCACTGAGCAGAGTGACATAGAGAATCTGCTGGCTGACAAATTCAGCTCAAGCTTCATCCCTCACTCCCCCCACCATCCCTTGTGAAATCCCTACCAGTATAACCCTCCTCCCCAAATTAGCAGGGAACAGGTTCTAGCAGTGTTCACTAAGGCTAATATAGCCTTAAAGGGGCCTGACAATAACCCAGGTTGCCTCTTAAATAGCCTGAAACATGACCTATAAAGACCACTTGAGTCACTTTTGAACTGCATCCTCAAAGCAGGCTATGTACCAAGTGAAAGGAGGATGGCAGTGTTTATCCCCCTTCATAAAGGTGAAGCATCAACTGACCCTGGAAACTGTAGACCCATTAGGCTGACTAGTCTCATAAGCAAAGGCATGGAATGATTAACAAAGACATTGATAACCTACAGACACTGGACCTATCTGAATTTGCTTTGGCAAAAGAAGGTTATGCATACTTAACCTGGCAGACTTTGTTGAGAAGATGGTCAAAACAATGGATGAAGGGAAAACTGTGCATACTGCCTACCTAGACCTGGCTAAGACAGTTGATTGCCAGCTGACTCACAGATCGGACCCAGGTTATAAGAATTGGTGAGACTACCTCCACATAGAGGCAGGTCACCAGTAGAGTACCACAGGGCTCCATGCTGGGCCCACTCCTCTTTGGTATCTACTTCTTGGATGTCAAGGTCAAATTCCCTCCATCACATTAAGAACCTGCAAGAGGGTTTAGCACAGACAAATGACTGGTACCAGTGCCACAGATTAAAACTCAATGCAAAGAAGGTTTAGAAAATGTCCACCCAGGCAAATTACTACATTGATACGACAATCCAAACAGTTGACCCAGTAGTTAAAGATCTGGTAACATATGTAGACTGTAATCTGCCTTTGATTAACATGTAACCAAGGTAGTAAGAAAGTCATTCTATGTTGCCCAACTTATAAGTAATGGCATCCAGGTCCAAGGAAGTTCTAGTACCAGCCTGCTTGGTCCTTATCAGACCCATCATTGATTACAGTAACCTCTACAGCATGTACCAGATTAGGTATATGCAACATTTGGAATGCCCACAAAGGTTCCTTTCTAAGAAAATCCAGGGTATATATCCTTTTAACTGCTGGAGCCTTAAAAAGAGCATTCCTTCCTTTTTGTGCCCTTAAACTGCTGCTGTTTACCGACAGAGCATGGGTAAAATATTTTTCCAGTGGTATATAGTGATCTAAATTCATGTGAGTTGTAATGGTCATGCATAAGCCACCCAGCACTCTCCCATTAACATATTTTTTTCCTCTCTGATGATGCAAAAACTCAGAGTAAAGGAAATAATTAATTTTCAATAAAGCTAATTATTTCCTTTACTGAAACTATGAACATGTAGGATTCAGAGACTTTAGGGGTGGTACACTTAATCCCATGATTCACATAAGCATAAGTACAATTGCAAAAAGCACTGCTCAGCCTATATGCAAAGGCCTATATGCAAAGTGGCTAAGTGTGAATGGTGCTGATTCAGAAAGTCTGAATCCTACTCTGAAACACCCAAAAGAAATTCACTTATTTTCAGTGGTATAAAATAGGTTATAACTATTGTATGTGCTACAAAAGCCATATGTATGTAAAGTCTTGGGTTTATTTCCACTTCTTATGTTTGAGCATGTACAGGCCTTCCGAAGATCACTTAAAACAATGAGTGCACTGCATAGCTTTGTAGCAGTAAATGTATACAGCTATAAGGCTTTATGGATGGAATCTAAGGATTGCCTTATGTGGACACTCTGGTTGGTCTTTTACAAGGCTGAAAATGTGGTAGATAAGAAGGCTTGAAATTTGGGAGATAGAAAACCACCATTAAGGAAACCACGGTAAAAAAATTCTCCAAAGCCAGCTTCATGCTTCTTAAGACAGAAGTGGCGAACTTCATGACACCCATGCAGATGGACAATACAGTTACAACTGCTGAATCCTACCAAATGCACTCTATAAGCACTTACACGAGTGCATGGATCGTGCTATCCCAAACAACCAAGATGCTATCCTCCAAAAAAAGGAAGCCAATCGTGTGGTCCCCTGCCATAAACAAACTCTACAATAGAAGGAAGAAACTGTTGCAAAAGAGAGTAAAATCCCTTGGAGGAGCTTCCTGGGCAGCCTCAGTAAGAAGCTGAGATCCTTTATAAGATCCTCCAAAGCTAGCTATGAAAACAAAATTGCCACTGATTAAGGGAAACCACAAAGCATTCTACAGCTATGTCAAAAATTTCAATGGTAACACCCAGATCTGCTCTGAGTTACAGCATAACTGCTTGAAAATTACAGAACCAACTGATATTGCCAACATCCTGGCAGATAGGTTCAGTGCTAACTTTACCCCCCCCATCACCCCCTAAAGGGCCCATATCTATACAGGAACAATGCAGGGTCCCTGTAATCACATCTATGCAGGGAAAAGCTACACTCTCTAAAACCAAAAACACAGCATCCATGGGACCGAACAACATCCCAGGCTGCATTTTACACAAACTTCAGAATGAACTGGCTCCCCTCCTAAGCACCATGTTCAATCATAGTCTCACGTCAGGCTTTGTGCCCACTGAATGGCGCATAGCAACAGTTATCCTACTCCACAAAGGGGGAGCCACCACTGATCCTAGGAACTATCGCCCTAATAGCCTGACAAACCTGGTCTGCAAGGCCATGGAACGTATCATCATGGAACTCATAAACAAAGACATCGGTAACCTCCAAACTCTGGACCCCACCCCATTCGGGTTTGTGAAAGGTAGATCATGCCTTCTGAACCTGATCAACTTCTTTGAGGCAGTCACCAAAGCCTTGGACAAGGGTAAGGTGGTTCACATAGCCTATTTCTTGACCTTGCCAAGGCTTTCAACACCATCCCTTATTCTGGAATCATAGCTAAACTCACTAAACTAGGTATAAATCCCTACATCACAAGATGGGTTGCCAACTGGCGCGCTGACAGAACCCACACTGTAAAAGTTGCAGACTCCAAATCTGACTTCAAACCAGTGACAAGTGGAGTACCACAGGGTTCAGTCCTGGGACCTCTCCTGTTTGGTATCAACTTCTCTGAAGTACAGGCTAATACAGAAGGCCTCTGGCTAATGAAGTTCACAGATGACTGCAAACTAGGAGCCATAGTCGAGTCCCCAAATGATGTGGACATCCTACAGAATGGCCTAACTGAGAAAGATGCCTGGTGTCAGAGGCATGGCCTCAAGCTCAGTGCCAAAAAGTGCATTGTCATCCCCTCTGGTAAAAACTCTGTACCCATGAACTACCACATAAACGGCAGTCTACTTAATGTCGAATGTGTGATAAGAGACCTTGGGACCCAGGTGGATAGTAGTCTCTCCTTTGGTAATCACATCACCACAGTAGTCAGGAAATCCTTCTATGTGACACACCTCATCACAAAAGGGTTCTCATCCAGGAAAAAAGCGGTCATTGTTCCCCTCTACTCGGCACTCATTAGACCCATTATAGAGTACAATGCCACTTTTGGAATGTACCTCACAAGACATCTGCAGCAGTTGGAAAGGCCACAGAAGTACCTCACAAAGAGGATTACTGGCCTCAAGCAGATGTCCTACAATGACTGTCTCAAAAAACTCCAGCTTTACTATGTTGCATATCACCTATCCCAAGGAGATCTCTGCCTAACATATAAAGCTATGTTAAACCCAAAGCTGTTGGACATGCTACACCTAATGAAATCTCAATCCCTCTGAGCAACATGCTCTAGGGACCTAAACCTTGTCACCACAATAAACAGGACATGCTGGAGGAATAGATTCCTGTTCCAGAAACTTCCTATACTCTGGAACAAGCTACCCATCTATGTCAAGCAAAGTTCCTCATCAGCACTCTTCAAGAAAAATCTTGATGAGTGGATGGGAAATAGGAAATGCACTCCAGGGATCACTTCTGTGGCTCTGCTCGACAGAGGCACAAGAAATTAACTTTCTTGGGTGGCGTAAGGCAGGGAACCTTGTTGGCTAGGCTTACTTAGGCCCTTGGGACGATAGCCTAGTACCTACCTATGAACATACAGAAGGACAATATGAAGAGGGTTGTACTGGAGAAAGTAAGTGAGGATGGGCAGTATATTTTTGTAGGGAATAGACCTCCCTTTTTATACTTTTTTTTTTAATAGGGATGTTGCCACTCCAGTGATATAGTGGGATAAGAGACCAGTTGACCTGGGTTTGATTAGAAACTTGAGTGAGTGATGGCGCAGCAGGGAGGGATACATGTGCATCCATCACAGGCAAGGGCAGTTGTGTGGGCATTCCCATGATGTCCCTGATGGAGGCTGGGGATGATGCAAGGATGGTGTAGTCTAAAGGGGACATTAGGGTGGAAATATGGCTGAATTTCAGTGGAGGCAGGACAAGATGTTGCACGTTCTCATTGAATGTTCACCCCTCACAATGTGACCATGCAATTGGGGGAGGGGGCGGGGGAGAAAATATGGGTAGGTCAAAGAAATAAAAATAAATCCTAACAAATGATGTACAGTGCCCACAGGACATCCTACGGTTCCACATCAACTCTAGTTGTCATAAACAAGTTAGTCCAGAGGTGCAATTGGTGGGATTGACAGACCCAGTGATGAATATGGGACATCCATCTGTATGATGCAGGGGGAGCATAGCATGCTTAAAAAATAATAGGGAAGCTGAGAGAGAGGGGGGCTTAAGCAAGAGTTAACAAATTCATGAACTGTACTAGACAGAAAAGAGCACTATGGTGAGTTAACATTGGTTGGGAGCACAAGGCATACATATGGCATGTAACTACCAAAGGAGGAGAGAGACGGAGGTGGTCTGAAGTGCAGACCATACCTCAGTTTGGAGAACCTTAGTTAATGCCCCTCAGTCCCCAGTGGTATAGAGGTGGAGGCCTGTGGTGGCATGATGGTTGGAGATGACTAGGTCAGCAAATCTTGCACCCACTAGAGGAGGCTTAAAAGGTTGCAGGTGCCTCTCCACTGCTCTCTCAACTACTGGCTCAACCAAGCTTCAAAGCTTTCTGGGATGCTATCCAGTGGGAAACCCACCTGGGAAGAGTCACCAGTCTTGTGAAGACATCCCTGGGCATACAGGGGGAGGTGGTAATCAGTCCCCCACCTCATAGGCACACAGCTGGGCTGCCCTTGGGATCTCTGGACCTGTGGAAAAGGGACATATAATGAAGAGAAAAAAGGGAGAGGGATGGAGACAAGGAGGTGTCATAAGTGCTTGTAAAACATAACTTTTTATTTGTAGAAACCAATAAATGTTTTATTTATTTACTCTTTATAGTGCTATTAAGTGGCTTCTGACTATTGCCAACATCCTTGATGGTACTTCAGAGTAAATGCCTCGTTATTTTATTGCTTTATGGATTATTGTTTGGAATAACTATGATTGATTTTTTGATGTTCATGTATGAATTGTTTCCTTTTTTGTAGTACCTCATTGTGCAATATTGACCTTTCTATGCTATCCATCACTTATCACAGAACAGTTATTGCAGGAATTAATTTTTTATCTGAATAATTTAAATATGCTTTCTACACATGAGCACCCTCAGTAAGACGCATTAACCTCCTCTGTCATCAGCTGTGGAGATATAAAAGAAACCATTGTTGTTTGCACCTATAAATATGTGCCTCATTCATGAAGCATTTTTGAATTTCATACTTGTAATTTATTCCACATAATACATGCTTAGTAAGTACATATTTCTTTGCTTTTTGCAGAAAGTGACTAGGGCCTTTCTGGAGTTATGAAAAGCACATTTGACAATTTCCGTGACAATTATTAATGTATCTTCCTGAGTATATGCTACTTACCTTGAGCAAACTAATGTTAGAGCCTGCAGTGAGCAATCCTCACTTACTACACTTAGAAGTGTCTGGTGATGGGTGGGTTTGGGTTACCCAACTATGCATTACTCTGAATGACAGACTTAGGAGGTAGTCAGTTTCAGGACGGAAGAGCAGAGATCTGCAACGGCTAATAACTATCAGTAATATCAACTTTAGTATGAAGCATTCACACCAGTGTTTACTTCTGTGAATTTTAAAAATTGTTTTATATATTGATTACTCATGATTAATGATTTCACACAGCATTTCAGCATGCATTGCTTTGCAGTTGAAATTCCTAGTCTGCAGTTCATACAATTGCTGTTCATTCCTTCACCCTCTTTCAAATGTACTTTGGGTGTGATGGCTAGCTGCTGTTGGCCATTTTGCAAGTACAGGCAGAGCAGGCACATGGTTTAATTGAGGGGGTCAAGACAGGGTAATGGACTGCCCCCACAGGTATACCAGTATCCCATTACTTGGCTGTCTTTCCTCAATTACTACAAGACACAGTTCAAACCTGCCAGTAGGCATATTTTATTTTGTCACACAGAAATGTCAACTGTAACTTCATTGACTTCACATGGTCGAAACAGAAAAACCTTGATCCACAAAGGATCAAAACACTCAACCAGTATTTTTGCAGGGGGGGCAAGCCTCCCCACATGCCTACTCCACCTGGTGATTATAAGTACCATACGTCCCAGTCCTCACTGTACTGCAATCTCATGGTCAAAAAGCTGGTACTTTTTGATCACCTGATTTTCAATCAACTGTGCCAGCTTTTTCACTCTTGATGAAAAAGCCACATAGGTGTAGAACCTTCCTTCGATCTATATATTACTTCTATAGTGATCACAAAGATATGGATTTAATTGAAAACTATTATTTCAAATTGTAAAGCAAAGACACTGACAACCATTTGCTAAACAAAACAGTCTCACACTAAACAAATGCCAGTAAACAACTCTTTCCTAGAAACTCACATTTATTTACAATGCTTTGGCAATAAACAACAATACGCACTCCAACTGAGTGTTCCCTAATTGATCATTGTTACATGATTTGATTATTTGCATAGCAAATCTGTGATCAGCACTGGCTGTCCCTGTCCATGAGGGACATAGGTGCCACCCCAGGGGTGAATTTGCAGTTTCCCATCCAGTTGTCCAACTGGAGCTTAAATAAGGTAATTGAGGAGCTCTGCTTAACGTGAAATGGGAGTTTATTCCAGAGTAGCAGCAGTCTCTTGGAGACATACCTGTCTGTCCAGCATGTTTTAAGTCACAGGCTAGGTTGAGATCTTTGGAGAGAGTGACTGTTGCCCCATTTGATTTGCAGATGTGCAGCATTTCCATTAGGACAGGGTCAGAGACTGCTCTTTAGACCAGGTATAGGTTGCCTCTCAGCAGCCTCTAGGACACAGAGTACAGCAACATGACTTTCAGTCTTTCAATGTAGGTCATGTTTTGGAGTCCCTGAATTCTCTTGGTCAGGAACCTCTGTGATCTCTCCAGCTCATGCAGGTGTCTGGTGAGGTACATGCAAAAGGGAGTGTTGTACTGTATTAGTGGTCTGATAAGGGTGGAGTACAGAGGAATTATAACATCCTTGGTCTTGGATGCGATCCCCTTACTTATGAGGTGTACAATGTAAAAGGCTTTCCTTACCACTGTGGACACACGGTGATCGAAGTTTAGACTGCTATCAACTTGTGTTCCTAAGTCACATACCACTGAGTTCAATCATGGGGGGAGGGGGTGCTGCCTATATTGTAATTTGCAGGGGCTACCTTTTTGCCAAAGGGGACAGTGATGCACTTTTTTGCATTTAGTTTTAGACAGTGACTTTGCCAACAATCATTTGTCTGTGTTAACCTCTCCTTTAATATGCTAATATCTTTAGGAGAGTCGATTGCTCCCAGTTTCCAGTCATCTATGAACGTGGTAAGCCACAGGCTGTTTACTTTCACCTGGACTTCAAGAAATAGATTACAAACAGTAGAGGGCCCAGCAGAGAACCTTGGGGTACCCCACTAGTAACTGTTCTACTGGTGGAGGTGGAATCCCAAACTTTGAAAGTATGGGTTCTGTTGGTGAACCAATTGGCTACCCATCTAGTGGAATATGGGTTAAACGCTAGCTGTGAGAATTTCTCAATGACACCTGAGTGGGGGATTGTGACAAAAGCCTTGACTAAGTCAAGATAGGCAGTATGTACTGCTTTGCCATCATCCAGGGCTTTGGTGACATTCTCAAAGAAGTCCAATAGGTTTAGCAAACATGATCTATCCTTAATAAAGCCAAAGCGGATCAGGAAAAGAGTTTGAAGATTGCCTATGTCCTTGTTGATAAGGTCCATGATGGTTCTTTGCATGGCCTTGCAGATAAGGTTGGTTAGGCTTATGGGTTTATAGTTCCCAGGGTCAGTTGATGGAACCCCTTTGTGCAAGGGGATTACTGTTGCTGTTCTCCACTCTGCTGGAGCAAAGCCAGTGCTCAGGCAACGATTAGAGAGAGTGTAAAGTGGCTTCACTAGGTCATGTTTTAGGTTGTTTAGTAAGCAGCTTGGGATGTTACCTGGTCCCATAGAGGCCATGTTTTTGGCTTTGGAGAACACGGGTATGACCTGTTCATTGGAGATACTGGGGAAAGGACAGGTGTCAGGTATGCCTTGGGGGGTATGGCTGGTGGGGACAGGGGGGTGAAGTTTGCACCAAATCTGTCAGCTAACAAGTTGGCAGTTTCCTCAGGGTCAATGTGAGTAGTACCATCCATTATGAGTTCAGCACATAGCTGGGTATTCCTTTATAGATTTTAGAGGTAGCTAAAGAATGCCTTATGACTGTCTTTAGCTATGGAACATAATTGATCCTCATAACTAGCTTTAGAAGACTTTAACATATATCTCATTTGCTTGTTCAGCTGGGGAAGGTATTCATTCTCACCTGACTATGGGGGTGCAGACTAACTGTTCCAGAGCATTTGTATTAACAAAGCTCAAGAACCTCAGGGCAATCAATCTTGTGCTTGTATACATCACCCGCTTGATAGAAGGATAGTTGAAATCTCCCATGACCAAGGTGTTTGGCTGTATAGTGAGTGACTCAAGCAAGTCCAGGTAATGCAGTGGATTAAGGTGCTAAACTCTTAGAAAGATGCTTCTTGTAGTCATGGTTACCGGGTTTGATTCTTTCTAGGTCCATTTGCCTACTGTGAGACTTTGAGCAAGTCAGTTAACCAGACAATACTCCTTGGACATTTCTGGTGATAACTCTGATTAGTATTACTGACTTTATTGTAATCCCCAGTGATGCACCTGAATGTTCTGTATCATCCTTGTAATCCATACTGGGAATCCCTGATCATCATTCTGGATGAGTAATGATATTCAGGGGGAGTAGAGGGAGAAAAACACACACAGACTCCAAAACATGAATCTCCCCTGTGCAAGTTCTTTACTCCTGCTTAAAAATCCATGTACATTATCTAGTATATTTCTTATGTTTCACTCTAAAATTCAGTAAGCTACGTATGTGTGTGTGTGGTAACCTTCAGTAGAGCGAACCTCTGTGCTGGGATGGGGCTGAACTCATAATTTCCACATGTAGATTATACTTCCACACTGTGAACATAGCTGACCATTAGATGCTGTACAAATGAACTTCTGCAGACTGAACATTCATGTTATGGGCATAGCTAATGCTGTGCAGCTGCAGTGCTACTAAAGTTTCTTTTGCAAGTGGAGCATTTTTTTTTTTTAATCCAGGCTGGGCGCCCAGCCTGGTTGCATACAGCTAGATATGACCCTGTGTACAGGAATGTTCTGGAAATCACCAAAATGTGCATATGAGCCATTATGACTAAGCAGAAAAGTTGTAATGTTGTGAAACTTTGGTTGGTATGACTTTTACATATCATTAGCAGTATAAATTATGGACACTCATAGTCATATGTACACACACATCCAGCCATCTCTCTAGTTATCTATCTACCTACCTATATATAGAGATAGATATATATGACTGCATGTGTAGTGATTTTGTTAGCACAGTTCTTTCATATGCATAGCAAAAACCAATGCACATTAACAAAACCCTGGCAATAAAGTTACTGGTAAAATATATATATATATATATATATATATATATATATATATATATATATATATATATATATATATATAGTGGGGGAATTTAAGAAAGCCTACACATGTTTTTTTTTTCCCATGTAAGCATCTCGCTATGCTGCTTACATGTACGGGAACATTTTTAGTCAGTAAGCACTGCTGAGAGGCACGCATGCAAGATCCAACACAGAAACTTCTGTGGCATGCAAATCACCTCATATGAAGGTGAATCTCATGCAAATGAGGCAAGCAGATGGGTATCTCGTCAGACTCAGTGTCAGTAGCCTACACGGAAAAATTCCATGTACAGGAGTGTAGACACACAAAAGGGGTTGTAAAAATGTAGATATATGGAGAGAAATGGCATATCACATACAGATATGAGTGAAACTATCCTCCTGTGTGTCTGAAAAATTAAAGGAAATAAGTTAAATTAATTTTTTTTTAACAATTTGGGCCTGTTTGCGCAGTGCACCAAAGTGCACAAACATGCTTTATAGATTAAAAAAATGTATTATACGATAGAAATGTATTACAGGACCTTGCATGGAGTCCCTTCAAGGGTGCATTGGTGCTGTGGCTAATGTGGTAGGACTATATACCATGTAGTTTCCAGGCTATGAGCACAGATACCTATGCAAATGAGGTGGAGTTACTGAATAGCATAAATGAGTAATCATGTCTGGATATCCTCTTCATATAGGCTTAGACCCATGTTGGTGTTTATACAGGATGTAGCTGACATTAGGGGGGTGCAAGTGACTACTTTTAAGCTTATTTTAGCTTAACTGTGTCTGCACCGTGCAATGTTCTGCAGAACATGTAAGTTTGGGGAGTGTGTCCACTAACTTTTAAGCTTTGTTTATCTGTGGGGCATGTGTTTTGGCAGTGTGCAGCTGTGCTGGTTGTATCTAAAATATAAATCTGTATTCTAGGCAGGTGGAATGCATCTCAGTTAGCCAATCACACATCCTGCACCTACAACAGAGCTCTATAAAGTATGCATACACCCTACAATCTAATTTTTCCACAATACTCTGGACCATTGGAGTACAGACCTTAGGAATTTTATCTGAGAGAATGCTAGGGGCTGCTGCAAGTTTGTTACATCTGTATGTGCTAGATGCTGAAGTCAGTGCTGCTGCTGCTGACAATAGGCCTAGGCAGAGAAGGAGAAGAGTGTTCAGGCCCAGTGTAATCATCTACTACTGGGTGGACAGGGACATACTACAAGAACTGCCTGAGCTCTGCCGCCTTCAACTCAGACGCAAAGCCAACAGAGGGGAATCCATCCCAGTGGAAACAAAAGTATGTGTAGCCCTTAGGACTGGCTACAGGTACTTTCCAAAGACCAAATGGGGACATTATGGGGGTTTCACAGGCATCAGCATCCAGGATACTCCACCAGTTCCTGGATGCCATGCTACCACATGGCAGTGAACACATTTGTTTTCCCCTCACCCTTGAGGTGAGGGCCAGCAATATGCAACACTTCTACCATGTAGCACACTACCCTGAAGCACTGGGTGCCATAGATTGCACTCATGTACACATAAAGAACCACCTGGTGAGGAGGGCAGAATCTATGCCTACTGCAAGGGGTACCACTCCATCAACTGTAAGGTTGTGTGCAGTGCCCAGGGGATTATCCTGAATGTGTGTGCTGGCAGCTCTGGCAGTTATCATGACTCCTATATCTAGCATGCATCACAGCTGTACCAGATGTTTGCTAGGGGCAACATCCCAAATGGCCATTTACTGGGGGATGCTGGCTATGCACTGGAACCGTGGATGATGACACCCATCATAAGTGCACACACACCCATGGAAGAATGGCATAATGAGATGCACACACAAACAAGGAACATCATAGAGCATGTGTTTGGGCTTTTGAAGTCATGGATCCAGTGCCTTGATATATCTGGTGGAGCCCTGCAGTACTGTCCAGCCACATATGCACATATGTTCACAGGTATGTGCCATTCTACACAATATGATCCTGTCTAAACAGCTGCAGCAGGATCAGCAAAGGGAAGGGATACACAGCCCCCCACCAGTGCCTAGGTCACTACAGCCACACTCACAGGAGGAATAGGAGTAGGAAACCCCTGATGATGTTCCTGTAGGCAGATGTAGGCATGCCCAGTACACCCTGGCTTTGCCTAAGACCCAATGTGTAGTACATTGACTGACAACCTAGGGCTCCAGGGATTGACACCTTACTCCTATTCACATACAGAGATTAAAATTGGTGCCATGCAACCCACACATCCTGTACCTATCCATGTAATGGCTGTGTACTGCCTGCATCACACACAGTCAGCCCTGAACTACAGTTCTGTCAACTGCTCTGCTGAATTCACAAGGAATTCACAAGGAAGTCTCTAAACTACACACTACTTGTAAGTATTATAGCAATAACCCATGCCTGGGTGTGGGTAATGCTGGATTTACCCATGGTTGGCGTGGTTTGGTCGCGAGGGCGAAGCCCGAGGGACCAAACAAAGCCAACCGTGGGTAAATACAGCATTACCCACACCCAGGCGTATTGCTATTATACCATGACATTATTTAAGAAAAGAAACTATTACTTTTCTTAAATAATGGCATAGTATAATGCCTATTTACTGCCCTTCCGCAGATGTCTGGCATCCACGGCAGTTCTGATGTACTGCGCCTGCGCAGTACATCAGAGTTGAGCAAACACGGAGAAAGCAAGATCTCCGTTGCTTTTTACTGTTTAAGCTATGTTAAATGGGTTTAACATGCGAGACAGCTTTAAAATAAGCAATGGAGATGTCCGTTGCTTATTTTAAAACTGTCTCGCTATGTTAAACCCATTTAACATAGCAAAAAAAGCAACGGAGATCTTGCTTTCTCCGTTGCTTTTAAAACCTGTCTCGCTATGTTAAATGGGTTTAGCATGGAGACAGCTTTAAAATAAGCAACGGAGATCTCCGTTGCTTATTTTAAAGCTGTCTCGCTATGTTAAACCCATTTAACATAGGGAGACAGTGTTTTAAAAGTAGAGTTATACTAATGGAAAAAAGTCCGGGTGACCGGACCTTTTTCCATTAGTATAACTCGATTTACAATGTGCACGCTGGCCAATCAGCGTGCATGTTTTGGGGGGGTCATGGTATAATACTGTAATATGGTATTGTATGTGTGGGTCTGCTGCATTTATGCAAGGAAATATAGTGGGCTATTTGGACAGAAGTAACATCCACATGGGACTACAGATATACAGTCCACTAGTATGTGTTCTTTAATATTCACTAGGCCTCATGGTTGGAATGTTCACTTCATCAGTCAAGGGAGATGTTAAACAGTAGGGTCACATAATATTTGGACTATGTGTATCCCAGCAGATAATGTGGTGTTGTTCCCCACCCCCAACAACAGCAGTGTTCCCATATAACTGCTTTAACAGTAAGTCAGCAATGGTATATGAGCAGTTCAGGCAATCTCAGGGCAGTAACCTAGAAATCTATCACACAATTGTATGGACAATTTGAATGAAGTGCAGTACTGCAGAAACAAGGACATATGTCATTGTCTGTAACACACAAAATCCCGGACTAGAATACAGATAGGTGTGGGCTAGAGTCAGTTTATAAGAACTAACAGTCCCACTGGGTAGACCCATACACTTAATTAAAACGAGCGCAATTATGTTGCCCCTTCATCAAAATGACCTGTTATGTATACATATGTCTATACATACAGGCATACAAGTATAAATCTCTGTCTGTCATTATCTCTCTCATATACATAGTATATCTGTCTATATGTACTATCAATTAGATATATATCTATAGATGTAGCTCTATGTATGTATATATATATATATATATATATATATATATATATACACGATACAGCTCAGTCTCTCCCCATATATCTACATAACGCATATACATGCACACACACAAACACACAGCTACATTTATATATACATCCCTGTTATATACATAAATATGTGTGTGGATGTCTGTATTATCCTACATACCCTAATAATGGTGAGTAAAGCTGCACTATCACACATCTATAATGTTCCTCAAAGGATTCAAAGTAAAGATACAACAGTACATAATGCACTTACCTACAGACACCTGTGCCTGCTGGATGTCACCACTTAGACAGAAACAGGTGAGTAGGTGGTGTAATGTATAATGTTGTCAACACACGCATGGACGGGGCACATTGTTCCTGCCCACAGGCTTGCCTATCTAAGTGCAAACAGCCACATATGGCCATACTGGTAACTGTAGACACATAGCTAGGATAAGAATAGTTATCTCACTGCTAGGATACTAGATGCAAATAACAGTACAAAGTAATATCACTGTGCAGGCCACAGATGCTGTTCAACACAACCTAGTTTGTGTAATGCACAAGTACTGTGTTTGCAAATCACACATAAAACAGAATTAACCTGTGTCACGTGCAATAAGTACTGTGATCCATAGTCTATACACCTAGATAGGTAGGGGTTCTAATCTCACTCCAGGCATGTGTGTGTGTGTGTGTGTGTCCCTGCATAACAGCAGACATTCCCTCATGGGCTATCAACCTGCATTGCTGCTGCACATGTTGGCCCTGTAAGTTGCTTCCAGACTGCCCTCTGCTACAAGGCCTGTTGATGTCAGCTACCTTAAGAGTACCATCTGCCATTATAATGTCAGACTTAAGCAGTGGAGCATGTGATGAGTACTGTGCACTACAGTGTGTAAAACTAAATAGGGGCTCTAATCTCACTCCAGGCTACTCAGTGTGTGTCTGTATCTTCATTATGCATAAATATGATCACCTCAGTAACTGAATAAGAGATAGGGTTTTGCAGTATTTTGATTGCAACAGGTGATATGGGCCTCCAGATGCCTGACTGCAACTAGGTTTGCTGATGTTATCAAGCATAAGATGTCCTACAGAGATAGGTACATTTTCTAACTTAGTTGCAGCCAACATGCAGTGTGTGTGTGTGTGTGTGTGTGTGTGTGTGCTGTGCTGTGTCCTGCAAACAGTAATTGGATGTGGTGCTATCCTCAATGTACCCAGGTATGTGTGGGTGGCCTTTAGAGGATTTTACCTCAGTCTGTGGAATCATAGGATCTTTGAACTTGAGGTGTATAATGGCCATACAACCATCACTGTCCTAGCCAACATTATAACCTTACGTACATGATCATCACATGTTGCCCCTGTTTACCAGGGACATAGGTAGAAGCCCTGTGGTGAAATGATGGTCACCCAGCCAATCATAGAGATGACATCTGATAAAGTCCACTGAGGTACTGAGGATTCTGTATCAAAGCTGTGTTAAAGGCTACTGCACAGATCTCTCCCTCCAGCATGTATTATTAATGTCACATAGCAGGTTAGTGTCCTTAGAGTGAGTAATCTGTGTAGCATGCCACCTACAGATATGCAGTGTATCCATTGATGCCTGGTCACACATTGCCCCATATGCAAGGCAGAGATCACCTCTGAGTAGTCTTCATTTCACAGGGTACAATAACACTGACTGCAGATGATCCCCACTATACAGATACTGATGCCGTGAAGTTCCTTTGTGAGGGACAATTGCGTTGTGTGCCATTGCTTGGAAAGTTACATTAGCAAATGGCCATTGCACTCAAATATTAGCATGGTGAGGGAACAGTACATGGGGGTTATGAGTATATCAACTTTGGGAAACTGTGCCCTCAGTTATGACATCTCAGTCCCATCTTACCACTAGGAAGACATGGTAATCTCAGGTACATTAGGTGTAAACCTGTGGGGCCAGGCCTGTGTGGCCATGTCAATCACCCCTGAGTATGTACAGCGTATGTTGCTACTGATTTGCTACATACCAGGAACATAGGTGGTATTGCTGGAAATTATACTACATATTCAGTTACATGGAGTTGGCCATTAGTATATCAACATGGGTTTGTTAGCAATACCCTCTTGTAGGATTTATAGGATATTGACATACCTCACAGAGTCTGTGACCACTCACAGTTTGCAGGCATCAGCCAATGTTGTCAGCCACACATGTGCAGTATTCGCCTGTATTATAGTGAAGTAGATTTAAGGCAGTAGAGGACCCAGGGTTGAGCCCTGTTGAACACAGTTGCTTAGAGATCAGCTGTTGGAGGTGGATTTTCCTATTTTGCGTATGTGTGCATTCACTGAGCCGCTTAGTGACTCCTATGTTGATAGTACTGTGCATGCCTAAGTGGCTCCTTTTGTCAGTGATGCCTGAATGGAGGTAGACTCACATGGCATGGCTAACTCTGGGGGGTTGTATGTCCTCTCATCCAGGTCCTTGGTGACAGCATCAGACATGTCCTCCATGTCTAAGCCGTGATTCCCATGTCAGACATCCAAACTGTGCACAGTCAACTGTTTGTACATTACGTATATGTTTGGTGATCAGTGATTTGACCCACTGGCATACAAATATAGCTACCCAGGCAAATAGGTCTATGATTTCTGAGATATCTGTTGCATGGGAATGTGTCTGGTAAGGAGCTGAGCCCATGCAGGTTTGTGTGTGGTGTGGGTAGAGCAGGAGGTGAGCTGTGCATGTTGACAAAATGCATATTGCTATATGTACAGACTGCTGAGTGAGACATCGTGGAATTGGGGTGAAATACAGTCACAGCTGTGACACATTGTGTTTGTATGGCATAGATGTGCAGGGGTGTGAACACTTTCCACATTTCATAAGCAGTCATTGATAGTGCCATTAGCAATGCAGTCATGCTTATCAGCACAGAATGCCATCATTAGGCAGTGTCATGGCAGATCGTGTAATGTAACATGTCGCCTTTATGTAGGTCCCCTAATGTGACACATCACCTGACTGCCATACAATGCTTTCACAGCCATGTGGACCTTGGACTGACCATAATCTTGTTATTAGGCATGGTCCAAATAACATGTCTACAAATGTGACACTGTGCAAGTCCAGCAAAGTTAGGATCATGCTGCTGCCATACCCGTGGGGTTGATAGGCTGAAACATGGTGTGTGTAGGCATTCCATGCAGTGATGATGTGCATGGTCTGTGCATGCACAGAGGACTTGTTCACCTTTGCTGATATTATATGGGCATTGCAAGCATCTAATGCCTGTCAAGCAACCAGACAGCAAACTGGTAGTTGTATGACATGATGTGGGAACACAGATATGTGATTCAGAGTAAATAATTGTGGTAGATGGAAACACTTTGGCCAAAGGTGGCCAGTCCTCTGCAGTAGGCCTCAGAACCATGTCTTGCCGATACCTACCATTAATCTGTTGATGGGCAGGATGCATGAATTGCAGTGAATTTGCCACCTAACATGGATCATTGCCGCAGTGTTGCTTGTTTCAGCAAGTTTGGACATCGCACATGATAATGAGATGCTGCAGCTGTTATCCTAATCACTGTACTGGCAACCCTGGTACAGACAGGATGTTACATGCAAAAGCCAGCTGATTGCACAGGTAGCTAATCAAGGCATCTACCCGGAGAAGGGTATGCAATGCCTACAGAGCCCTTCATGCTGGGGGGTAACTATGTCAATGAAGAAACTGGCTATGTTGTGCCTTTCATCATGAGCTTTGTAGTAACGTTTTGCATGTGATGACAGAAAGGTATAGGAGCATGGTATCCCACAAGAGACTGGTTGTGGTGCAACCAGTATTAGTAGTAGCCAGGCACCAGCAATGCAGGAGACGCCCCTACTTTCTGCATTCTTCACAAGGTAATTCTGTCCTTTCGGTAGACACCACTTGACTGTCCACCTGTAGAATACCTGTATAAATTCACCAGCCTTACATTCACAGGGTAAACATATTACCCTTCCCTCCATTGTTGTCTGTGCTCTGTACAGACACCTTGGAGTACTCATTTCTCGGAACATAATGTAAGTGACTGAAATACTTAGTTGCACAGAGGACAACTTGTGTGCAGTGTCAAGCATTGTCCCCAGATCTCTCAGTCATCTGATATTTGAAGCCATGAAAGGAGTTAGCATGGAAATGATTAGTAGCAATGACGTACACCTGCTGACACTGCATCATACACAGTTTACTCTTCTCAAGGGCAGATCATGCCTACCTACCCTAACCGGTGGATCTTAGTGAGTGTTAAACTCTGCAATGGATGGGGAAAGTAACTCACTCCATCTACCATGGCTTGACAACATTAGCAGGTGATTGCATATTAGGAGTTGTCACTGAATCCAACACAGAACCAACAGTTATCCAGGATGGCCTATGACACACATTCAGTTGTTCCCAGAGCCACTGACAAATAGTAAATGCCAATCACTGCACAATACTATCCATGTGGAAGTCATCCACCCCTGGAGAATATAGTAATGTCCACACACAGTTCAGCAAGTAGACATGGAGTTATGGACATAGAGAGTAATGTAGACTTTGACTTTCACTGGTCGGTAAGATGTGAGAATCCATTCAATTTTGTACAACCTATACAGAAGGGTATGGCATGTATATCCCACACTGTCAGTGTTATATTGTATTTGACAGTCATCACACCTGTCAGTGAGTGCAGTGGCACCTCCGCTATATCACTTCACAGGCATATCTTACAATTGTAGCAGCCACACAGTTGCTATGGTAAACGAGTATATATTACAGCTAACATGTCCTATGCAGTCTGTGTCATGACTGTTTCCTACATGCTTTACAGGGGATGTGTATGGCTGCCATACAGGGAGGTGACACATCCCACTTTGTACCTCCCACTTACCTAAGACAGGACTTACACACGTATTACCTGTTCTACATGCCTACACTGTCACTGTGGTATACATAGTACATGATGGAGAGACAGGTATGTAACACAAACACTACACCCTATATGTAACAGGCTCCCCATGCATGTGAAGCACACATCTGCTGTAACGCACATCATGTGCAAGTTACACAATGCGATGCAGAAGATGACAGTAATAACAGGCATAGGAGAAATGTCTGTAATGGACACAGGTAGTTTGTACATGGGTCATCTTCATCACCACAGCTTGTAGATGTGTTAGCTCCCAAAACCCCAGTGACACTTATCAAGGGTATCAGACCTTTTCATAGATTAGGGATGCATGAGTAGACTGAATGATGCAATTGTCCTTGTTAGCCTGTTATACTTATATGAACCTATGGAGCCATGCACCTATAGTGCTGTACCATGCTGAAGATATGTGTTCTGTGCTGACATTCCATCCTCTGCTGTCACATCTATCGGTTTATTGCCACTGTGTATCCATAGGTGTCCCCTACAGACTCCAGAGACTGAAGCAAAAACAGGTTGATGACACATCTTTCATTGTGTACATATACAGCTATTACAATATCATACAACATAAGGTACACAAATCATGTCCCTTACTCATTACAAATGTCACCATACAGTATCTGTCAGTGACCAGTACAAGTGGCATGCCAAAGCAATACTGGATTACACAATTACATCTAAATTTATATAGTCACACGTTGCATTAGACACATCGACTTCATTCCCCTGCATCAATGATGAGAATGACAGGAATGTGGCACAGGTCTCATCACTTGCACAGGGTATCCTGTGGGGGTGCAGGAGGCCTAGGCTGACCCAATAGGTTGACAGTATGTGTGTGAGTCAGGAAGGGAGGCCGGCAAGATGGAGCATAGAAATGTGCTGTGTGTGTCTGCAGGTGACCCAAATTTGACAGTGGTGCGTGTGTGCTTGAACACAGTCAAGCTCAGTGCTAGCCCACGTGTGTGTATGTTAGACAGCTTTGAACCATGCATGGAAGAGCTGACAGTTCACAGTCTCCGCCCTTGAACATGAAAACTGGCTCTGTAAGGAGTTGCACTGACACCTTCATG
This sequence comes from Protopterus annectens, assembly GCF_019279795.1. Classification (NCBI taxonomy): domain Eukaryota; kingdom Metazoa; phylum Chordata; order Ceratodontiformes; family Protopteridae; genus Protopterus; species Protopterus annectens. The sequence goes on along the minus strand of NC_056743.1, from coordinate 1,157,259,420 downwards.
CCTGAGACCAGAAGTGGTGCTCGTACCTGACAGTGACTGCTATGCGCTGGGACCGTGCCCTCCATGGGAACACCCAGGACCACAAGCTGATGGCCTGCCATGTCTTCAGCTGGACAGCATACTCCCTTCTGTTGTGTTGGATGTACTGCCACTATGAAAGTGTAATTGCACATGGCCACATGGACTCTCAACAGATGTAGATGCTGACCTACGTCCACGAGGTCAACGCTCAACTCCAACCAGACGTTCCATCACAGACATAGTGCATTCCAACACAGATACTGTGTAATCTGTCTGGGATCAACATCTTTTTACTGTGTCAGTCAATGATTCCAGGGTATCAGTGACATGGTGGAGTCCATCACAGATGTCAGACTGTGCTGTGTCCATAACCCTGATCATATATCTGGAGTTCTTTCAGAACATACGCTACACGACCTGTGTTGAGACACTTGCAACAGATGGTGGAAGGACAGTAGGCATCCTGCGAGCACCCTATCAATCCACCTGTGTGGCACCTCATCAGCTGTCTGCATGTGGCCAGTCACTGGAGCCATAGTTGCCACACTTTTCTGTTCAGTGTCCCCACGCTCTGACTGTCCAATATCTGTGACCTAAGGGGACTGGATATATGTAGGCATACTGACTGTGTGAGGTGATAATGACCATAGAGGAGGTCTGTAAACCTCTGGAATAGATTCATTCCCCTTAAACCCCCACCTGTGCCTCACATTGGCCACCATTATCAGAGTCTGAAGAGACACTGGTATCAGGTTGTGTAGGGGACAGAGACCAACGCCCCTGGTCACCTGTGATAACAAAGGGAAAAGCAGTACATTAATATCTGCACTACTGTGCTCTGCATTACTACGTCTCAATAATATGTACAGCTGTATATACTGCTGTCAGTATTATAGACCTGTTTAACCCCCATCCTCATGTAGTAGCACATGAGGACAGTACTTCTCCCACAAACAGCTGTAGTTACTTGTAAATAAAAGCTCATTACACAGCAATCTCATCAGCAACAATGAGGTACACTGAACATTTGTGAAAACTCTGCACAGTTGGCACATATGGCAATCTGTAATGTCCTGATAATACAGTCACATATATCAGTGTGGTCACACCTAAATGGCGTGGGAATGAGACTTTAGGGATTACAGTGCTATAAACCTACATCTATAACAAAACAGTGTTGTGTTTACCAGGAGCAGGACCATGGCTTTCTCCAATACCTGATGTACCTATGAAAGGTTGAGGTAGAGGTAGTGTCAGTACTACCGAATGTCGCAGCACAACAAGGTAATATGTCCATATATCTCACATTTACAGTAGCCACTGTATTAATTGTTGTATTGGTCACAATCTGAGTATGACAGTAAAATTGAGGTTAAACCCTCCCCCCGAAGAACAAAGACCTGAGACCCAAGTAAAAGTATGTACACACTGAATGCTCCAGTATTACAGTGCTGATCAAACTAAGCTTGTCTGCATGCTCCTCTGCTGTGGAAACTGTGGCACCCACATCCACAATGTACAGTGTAATGGATGCCTGGGAGCTGTTGTGTGTGCCACCAGGAATTCCTCAGTGGCCAAGAGTGGTTGTTCTGCTGCAGGTCCACCAGTGATGCCACAGTCCCTGGCTACATCTGCTGCTCTTCATCGTGCAGCATTGATCATGTCCATTGTGCGGTTATGGACCTGCTCATATGTCCTGCCCTGATGATCCATGGCATTCACATCACAAACAAGGTCAGCCCACAATGTAGCCCGCAGTTCCCTGTTTTGCCTCCCCCCAAACAGTAGGATGTCATGATGTTGCCATATAATTTAATTTTCTGCACAGTGAAAGGTGCACAACATCTAGGGTGCATGATTCCTGAAAGACAACAAAATTGTAGCACATGCCAGGATCACATATGTGGAAGTACACTATGTAGAGACACAGCAAGGACAAAATGGCTGACAATATCCACTGCTTGCTCACACATGTCATACTCCATAGTATGCAAACATACTTAGTGTGTGGATACAACTGAGACAGTAGCAATAGTCAGCTATTTCTATGTGTGCCATGACAGATACTGCTGTAAGATCATACACCAAAACTGGAGTCTACTGTAGTGTGTCTCCTAGGGAAACCCCCCTGATAATATGTCAAAGGAACAGTACCAAACAAATAGCAGTGTGCTATTACAACTACTATAAAGGGAAAGTCCCACGAGACCAGTGTGCCACAATGACAAAAAACAATGCACCCTTGATGTATTGTAGGTCCTCTGTAGGTGTAAGGAATCAGGAGATCAATGACATGTCATTATCACAGTTTAAGAAAAGCTTAATTCTGTAATCCCTATTCCCCATAAGTATATTCACACATCTGCATCCTGTTGTAAACAAAAAGGTTACATACCTGATGGAATGCAGTACTCCTCTGTTGATAAGTCGTGATAGTTAAGTTTTCAAAAACACGTGTCCTGTGTGAGGAAAGTCTCATACAGAATGGTCCTCTATAGCCAGCTAATTGCATTTTAATATGCTTTTCATCAGCAGGTGATTGCCTATTAACCAATATGTGGTACTGAAATGCTGCTTGCAGCCAACACAGCTGATTTGCACTATCATCAGCCAATGACATGCAACTACTGTACAATTTATAAGGCCTTCATGTAGATTAGAGGCCCTTTCTGATGTGGTAGACATTACTAGGGTGAGGAGACTACATTGTCATAGAGGGTAGGTCTGAGATGTGCATGCTACAGGCTGCTGCTGCAGGTAGTAGACATAGGCAGACAGTGTGAACCCTTTGGAGGACAAGCTGTAGGAGTAACTGTGTGAGCTGTGTTAGCCTTGTTGTAGAGGCAGAGCCAGAGTGAGGGTACCCTTTCCACTCCAATTAAGGCATGTGTTTAAGATAAGTATGTTAGGCAATGGTATCACAGCGTAGTAGGCAACATATTTGGTGTGGCCTTGAGCAAAATGGGGGTATAAATATAAGACTACATCCAACATTTGGGGAATTGTCAGGCCATGTGTTACAGTCTGGTTGTAACTTGCAGTTTGTATGAGAGCAGTCCTTGTTACAAGCAGGGACTTCAGATGATTATCTTTGTTGTGTAGCTGTGCTAATCTGCACTGTGACTTTGAAAGGGTTGTGCAGTGGACTGTGATATTAGTGGCCCTCATTTGCAATACCTGAATTGAAATTCTCTGTGAATGCATATTCATGCATGATATGACACTTTATGCACATACAGTTTTGACACAGTGCTATGTGCTATGTGAAGTGTGTTCCTTTCTGTAGGCCTGTGACTTCCATCAGTGAAAAGCAGACATTTAATTTGAAATGAAATTTGGGTGGATAAAATGTGCATGATGCAGTCATTAATTGCTGACTTCACAATAATGTAATTTAACTGCTACAAACTACAGGATTTGAACCCAGGACTGTGTGGGGCAACATTTACTGGTTGCAAGGCATTTAACAGACTGAGCTACTGAGTCACTGCTACAGCAGGTGTATTTGAAAGATATAAGTGCACACATACAGGCTGTGACAAATGCTTTTTACATCCATCAGTGTGTGCATGGCTTTACATGGATGTATGTCTGCACCAGGGTCCCCGTTGAGCATGTATTTAGCCATTAATGCCTTAGCAGGTTTATTTCTATGAGTTGCTGATAAAGGGTACATTTATCTGGTGTCACAGGCCTCACTTAAATCCATTATTATGTGTTTGGCTTTCTAGTGGTGTAGTGTTGCACCAGACTCCAAGGTACACTCCCATTTTTCTATTACTTTTTAATCAGGTTTGCACGACACTCTGCAATGAGCAGCTCAGCTGAAGCATGCCTAACGACTGTAAATGTTGTGTCTTTCGGCTTTTCCCGGTTAGGGGTCACCACAGTGGAACTCTGGTCCTCTAATGATTGGCAGTAGATTTTTACGTGCCGAGTTGCTGGCTCTGATGCACAACGGTCAACGAAGGTACACCCATTCACGCACGTCTCCACACAGAAAACGCTCTAGCTGAGAATCGAACAGGACAATGTCTTACTGCGAGGCGACAATGCTACTGCAGCACCACCACCACAGTTCTTAAATGCCAATTACTATGCTTTGTTTAAACCACCTGTTTTAATTAACAGCTGTGTGGTGTGGCAGGTTAATGCAGTGATCTGCAGGTGTAATGGTCATGGGTTCAAAATAGGATGTAGGCATTTATTTTGTACGTGTTTATTATAATTTGAAAACACATATATTCATTATAGCTCCATTTAGCTGAGCTTAGCAAAACTGCACGATGTGGCGTGCCACTCAGCGTCACACTAAAAAATATAAAGAAAATTGGGGAGATAGGAAAATGGTGAAATGGGGTGCAAGCAGGACAAAAATATAGTGAAAGGGAGGTAGGGCTGTGCAAGAAGGGTGTAGGAAAGAACATTAGCTATCCATTTCTTGTACAGCAACAACTGTTCACTTTGGCAGAATCTGTATATGACTTTGGACTCTCACCCCCAGAGAGAGGGGTGAGGACAGCACAACTGCATTATCAAGCCAATTGGACCACATTACATGTGTCCAGTGGATACATGTGAAATGGAGAGCTATGTATGAGATGATTTTTTTTTTGGGACAGGTGCCCATTTTTTTAAGGTAATAGTGGAATGTTGGGGAAGGGACATAGGTACCTGTGGGGGAGGTACTTTGGGTAGGTGAGGATGTATTTGCAGACAGACAAGACAACAGACGGGGGTGGTGTGTGACATGAGGGAGTGAGCACCTTGGATGGGGAGGTGTTGTGGTATGTCTGTCCCATCTGCCTCCACAAGGTAGCAGCGTGACTCACATCCCCACCCATGGGACTGTCAGCACTGCTCCATCACTGCCCAGGGTGTGGCAATGGTGGAGGCTGGGCTCTGGGGCAAGGCTGCCCCACCAGCCTGGCCAGCATGCCCTCCATCCAGTACAGGTGTTGTCGAAAACTACTGTACACAATCCTGTGCACCAAAACTGGCAGCTTAGTATGGGTGACAACTCCCACTCCACCACCACTCCCATAGCGGAGCCCAGCCCCGCCGCATGAGGCAGAACTACCCGTCACCACAGGCAGTGCAGGGGTAGCAGATGGAGCCCCACTGGTCTGGATCCCAGATGTGCTGAGAACCAGTACCACAGCCGGTGGAGGCAAGGTAGGGGGACCAGCTGGAACTGACCTACCTTGGTGCCATGTGGTAAATGAGTTATAGCGATAAAGGTTACTAATAACCAAACCAATGTTAGTATTAACAGAATGGAACATAATATTTTATTAATCCAAATACATATTAATGTATATAATGTGTAAAACAACGGTAAGTAACATAACAGTATGTTTACAGCAAGCTAGTAAGAATTAAACCCTAAGGCCAACAAAACAGTTTAACAAAATATGTTAATATTGCATCATAATAATAAATAACAATAAAGTTTAACAAAATATGTTAATATTATATCATAATAGTAAATAATAAATAAATTAAGATAAGTGATGGTGAGAGAGAGAGAAAAACATTCAATTTTGACATTGCAGATTATACCCCTAAAATCACTGGTAATGCATACTTCTACATGTGTATAGTGTCAGTTGTGAGTACAATGACTGCAGTTTTCATATTAGCTGATGTAGCACATAGATACCTCTCAAGCTGATAGCATGAGACAGTGTATGCCAAGCAGTAACAAATGCAGGTACACAACTACACAGAACAATTTCACATAATGTGAACTTATATAACTACCAAGGTGTTCTGTAAAAGGATTTGGTAATAGATTGCATTCCAGGTAATCATTTATCTGGTAATCAAGTGACAGACAGATATAGGCAGTTTTAATTGCATTACAAGAAATTGTGACATTTGAGAGGCATGTTGGTGTACAGTACATAAGCTAGACAGCTATCGTGCTATAGTTGGCAGGCATGGAAGTAGAACACAATAGCTGTGACTGCAGGAGACATATGCAAATAATGTAGCAATTGACTACAGCAACCTAGAACAGACATGCAATGAATACAGCCTTACTGCAAATATTAAGACAGATTTATTTAGGAAACCACAATGCTACTTAACACTTTATTGATATTGCTGCTAATTCGCTGTGAAATCTATACAGAATATCTTCTCATAACATGGGCTACCTCAACCATCTACCTTTTGTTCCTTGAGTGGGAGAAAATGAGAGCATTATGTGACTGAAATTGGCCTGGAGACAACCATGAACCATATTATGAGTACATTCCTGTTGCATTCTAGAGTTATTACAGTGTTATACTTGACTGCAGTGTCAGTAGAACACACATGTAATGAATACAGCCATACTGCAAATATTAAGACAGATTTTTTAGGAATCCACAGTGCTGCTTAACACTTTATTGACATTGCTGATAGTTCCATGTGAAGTCTACACACAGTATCTGCCCATGAGTGGGCTACCTAACCCATATACCTTTCTATCTAGAATACAAGGATCAGAGAGCATTATGTAAATGAAACTGGCCTGGAGACCACCTTGGACCATACAATGAGTTGAGCAATACAGCTTTCAGGCCATTATCTTTGCATTCTACAGCTGTTACAGTGTTACACATCATTGCAGCATCCTTACTATAGACATGCAATGCATGCAGCTCTACTGCTATTATGTTATGACACCACAATCCTGCCTTACTGTTATTGGTATTGTTTATTGCAATACAGTTGCCATTGTTCATTTATTGCACTACAGTTCTCATTGCCCATTTATTGCACTACAGTTTTTATTATGTATTCTTTATTGCAGTACATTTTTTATTCTTTATCGCTTATTGCACTACCATTAGCATACAAAATCTGTACTTACCATACTCACGGCACAACCTGGCCAGGCAGCCAGTGTGGGACTGAACATTGCAAGTCCTGTCAGCTGCAGCTGTTGTGAGAGAAGCATACCATTATGCATACCAGTTTTTTGCACATTCAGCTTGCATTTTGGTAAAACAGTGAAAAACATACTTAAATATTTGTGGGGCATAACCAGCCCTAGCCTTTTGGACCCAGGTGTCCAAGGTTCTCCTCTCTTTCTCCGCTTCAGGTCATCATAATGCTGGTGACACTGCTCACCAGTGCAGGAGATGCCAGTAGCACTGGAAAGTTTCCTGGTCAACTGGTCCCAGGCCTCAGCCTTTCATTCGAGCTCTGGAAACTGCCCTGCATCATCCTGGGTTCATGATTGCATACTAGGAGCCCAACAAGCAGCTTGGACACCTGCTCACCCCATCTCTGCACCCAAACATGTGCACCCTCTCCAGCACAACCTAGCATATCAGCAGATAAGTAGACTCCAAGGAATGGTGCAGAATTTCTGCCTACTGGCCTTAATATAGGCTGTTTTCCCACCCTTATACGTCATTGAGTAACATTCAAAAAAGCGCCGCAAAGCTTAGCATCATGCAAATCAGCAAAGCAGAGCTGTGCAGTGTGAAAACTTGGACAGTCATGGTTTTAGCGAAGCTTAGCACCATGCAAAGTGTAGTAGCACTTAGCATTTTCGGGCAACACTGCTATATTTATCAATTTTGTTTTTAAATTAAACAAAAGCAGCAAATTAAATCACAGACATGTTGTGTGTGCTATGGACTTGAACACAGGCCCTACTAAGCATTAGGCCATCACTCTACCCATTTAGCTACTTGGATATTATGAAAACTAGTATACCTTCACATATACTACGAGGCTACCTGTAAGCATTGCTGATCATCATGCTGTGCCATGGAAACAAGCATAAACATAACTAGAAATAAATAATTAATTACATTTGGTTTCTATTTCTAGATGTCTGGCATGTGTCAGCTGTTTATATATAAGCGCAACTCGGCTTTGCTGCCTTCCATGCTGTGCCGCAAACGGCAATTAAAATAAATAAAAAAAAACTTATGATAATTAATTACATCTGGTTTCTATTTTTAGATGTGTAGCAGGTGTCAGTTGTCTTTATGTAAATGTAGCTTGGCATTGCTGTGCTCTGTGCCGCGCTGTGCAAACACAGAGTAAAAAAAAAAAATTAAATATTATTAAAACAAACACATAATACAAATATATCACACATATCAAAAACATTCACAGCAATTAAACAGTAGTGGAGAACATTACAGGGAGCCTCACTCTGTACATAACATCTGACCAGGCATCCACAACCACATAATAGCCTCTGCACTTCTCCCTATATGGATTCAATATCCCTGTTCCTATGGTCTCCCTCGGCCATCATTAATATGCATGGTGTGCTGCTGAGGAGGCCGTGTACACTGTTACATTCCGTGTAGGCTCTACACAGTGCCTAGTGGATTTTATTAATTTCAGAGATTGCATACACACATGTGTATGTTTATAAACTTTTTTCTTAAAGTTATTTTAGATTGTTACTAAATGCATTACAGCATTTGATAAGCCAAGGGCCACAATGCATACTTCCACTTGTTTGTACTTATGTATTTGGGTGATTTTTAAAAAAAAAAGTTTCATAAAACCATGGCTGAAATAGGTTTAGTATTTCCTGCTATGGATTTATCTTAGTGTAATGTGTGTTGCATTCATATACGTTAATTAGGCACCTTCCTGTATGCAAGGTGGTGTGCCCATTAAAGTCTGTAGATGTAACACATAGCTTTCCTACAGTGACACCACTAATGTTAAAGTTTACTGTTTTTTCAGCACTGACATGAGTGTGTTGAAATTGGATTTTTTAAAGTTTTTTTTCTAATAAAAATAGAAAATGCTCCCTAATGGAGTAAAGCTGCACTATCACACATCTATAATGTTCCTCAAAGGATTCAAAGTAAAGATGCAACAGTACATAATGCACTTACCTACATACATCTGTGCCTGCTGAATGTCACCACATAAACAGAAATAGGTGAGTAGGTGGTGTAATGTATAATGTTGTCAACACACGCATGGATGAGGCACATTGTTCCTGCCCACAGGCTTGCCTATCTAAGTCCAAACAGCCACATATGGCCATACTGGTAACTGTAGACACATAGCTAGGATAAGAATAGTTATCTTACTGCTAGGATACTAGATGCAAATAACAGTACAAAGTAACATCACTGTGCAGGCCACAGATGCTGTTCAACACAACCTAGTTTGTGTAATGCACAAGTACTGTGTTTGCAAATCACACATAAAACAGACTTAACCTGTGTCACGTGCGAAAAGTACTGTGATCCATAGTCTATAAACATAGATAGGTAGGGGTTCTAATCTCACTCCAGGCCACTTGGGGTGTGTGTGTCCCTGCAAAACAACAGTCATTCCCTCATGGGC
>NC_056743.1:1156998475-1157167387 GCF_019279795.1 Protopterus annectens | reverse complement strand
TTAATAGTCAGTAAGAGACAGAGTAAAGGGATAGGGCTTTTAGTCTATCTGCATAGCTTATGTTGTTTACACCCTGTATTTTCCTTGTGAGGAACCTCTGAGATTGCTCCAGCTGCTATAACTGCCTAGTTACATACATTCCAAATGGTGCATTGGATTCAATTATTGGTCTGAGGGCTGAGTACAGTGGGGCTATAAATTCCTTGGATCTGGGTGCCTTACTTTTACTTATAAGTTGTGCCACATAAAACGACTTCCTTATCACTGCAGACACATGGGGGTCAAAGTTTCTGCTACTATCTATGTGTACTCAGATCTCTCACCTCTGAGTCTAATCTTAGGGGTGTGCTATTGATGTTGTAATTTGCAGGCATATTTGACTTCCTAAAGGATATGATAATGCATTTTTGCACTTAGTTTTAAGCTATGGTTCCTGCACCAATCATTTGTCTGATCTAGACTCTCCTGGAGGATATCTGCATCACTGGGCAATTCAGTGATTGCCTCCTGCTTGCAGGCATCAGCAAACTTTGTCATCCAGAGGCCTTCCACATTATTCTTGACTTCAGAGAATTATATTCTGAACAGAAGTGGTCCCAGCACTGCACCCTGTGGCATACCACTAGTAACTGGCCTCTTGCTGGATCTAGAGTCACCCAATTTAACCACGTGTCCTGTCTGCAAGCCAACCAGGGGCAGCTCATGCTATTGGACTGCAGCCCTCCCAGCTGTAAAATCAAATAAACAAAAAAGAAAAGAAAATAACTAAAAAGAAAATAAAACAACTAAAAGAAAATGAAATTTTAAAAAAAAAAAAAACGTGAGTCCTGAACATCGCGCATGCACACTCGCGCGTTTTCCCGATGTCAGACTGCTGGTGAAGCAGTCTGGAGCATGCGCACAAAATCCAGACTGGCTCACAAGCAGTCCAGATTGACATTGCAATGTTTAACTCCAGATATCAAAGAAGTCTATGCAGTTGTAACTGCATAGATTGGAAGGGGATCGTACTGCAACGTCTGCAGGCTGGTGAAGGACGTGTTCTCTCTCGTGGATTGGACCGTTGACTGCACTCTCTCTCTCGTGGGATTCTGGGACAATTGACCGTGGCTGGATCGTTTAGCGTGGGATGGATTATTTTAGCTGGATCATGGCTTGAAAGGCTTCGTTTACTTTGTGGATGGATTATTTATTTACTGGCTGGATCGTGTCTTGGCAGATTATTCATTTACTTCGTGGATGGATTATTTATTCATTTACTGGCTGGATCATGGCTTGATGGATTATTAATTTACTGGCAGGTACAAGGGCGTGTGTGTGTGTGTGTGTGTGTGTGTGTGTGTGTGTGTGTGTGTGTGTGTGTGTGTGTGTGTGTGTGTAAATGCCCCAGTTGCCACACACATTTTCAAAGTTATGAGAACAAAATAACACCAAAATACTCTCTTGTTTAAATAATAGTTATTTATTTAATGTCATTATATTTGTCTGTGTGCATAACGGGATATTGAGGGATGAATGGCAAAATTGTCTGAAAGAAATTTCAGAGATGTTTATTCCTAACGTATTTTCTAATGTGCCCTGAAGCATTCTCAAAATAGGACCTAGAAGAAAAAAGAAATAAGTCTGAGAAGTCCTGTGAAATATATATTTTTTCTAAAACAACTCAGCATTTATTTAGTGTTGTGCCATAAAGGCCTTTACAAAATATGAAGGTCCTCAGTGTTTGTTTGTATTTGAGTTTTATTCTAGTGCAAGGTGTCTGATGAGATATATTTTGCTTCCAATCTAATGGCTAATATCACCCTTCAAGTATTCAGACTGTTATCACTGCTCATGACTGCGATAGCTGCTGCTACTATTGGTGGAAATATAGTAAACTACTTGATTTTGGCACAGCAACTCCTTGATTTACAATGGGGGTCCATTCCAATGGCCCCATTGCAAGTTGGAAACCTCTACATACATACTGTATTACATGAGCCATAAGGATGCATAAATAATTACAAACACATGGATGACCACAAGTCACAGTTACCAGTGGCTACAGAGAACATGTAACTGGTGGTGGTTAGAGATCAGACTTGAACCCTGTACCTTTAATACAGGTAACAAGAGCCTGAACTCCCTACCCATCACCATTTGTGAAATTTTGCAGATTTTTGCCTAATATTTTGTTCTGTTCTGTTCCTCATAACATATGTGGTTTCTGAATACTTAAATTCTGAGATGTTTGATGGTGCAGGTTCTCAGGTTTGATTCTTGGCTAGGGTGCCTTCTGTGTGGAGTCTTCATGTCCTGTGTGGGTTTGTTTTGATGGTGCAGTGGTAGCATTGTTGCCTCACAGCTAGAAGTTTTCTGATTTGATTCTTGGCTGGGGTGCCTTCTGTGCGGAGTCTGCATCTCCTCCCTGTGTTTGTGTGGGTTTGCTCTGGTGTCCTCCCATGTTACAAAGATATGTGTCTGCAGTATTTCTCCCTGGGCCTCTGCTGAAAATTGTTTTTTGTTCCATCAGACTTTCCTGGTTAACAAATGTTAAATAAATAAAATTGACAGGCATTTGAAGTTCAGACTTCATATTCTTCAGAAAGTACATAGTAACACAAAACCTTTTATTCTAGCAATTTTCTAAGTTTATAATATGAATATTTGAAATTTGTCCCTATTTTTGGGACTGTATTCCCCCATTATTGGCTTTGTCCAGGTTTTTTGAGCTAAGGTTGAGAGCTATGGCAAGAACTGAATTTACTGAATATGTTTGAGGGCTGTATTCCCCCATTACTGGGTCTGTCCAGGTGTTTTGTGCTAAGAGGTTGACAGCTTTGGTGAGAACTGAATTCACTAAATGATAGCCATTTAAGTTTCAGTCTTCCTCTCTTTCACAAAGCAGCTGATTTGGCATAGTGGTATGTTACACTGACTGTTTTGCACAGGGACCTGAGTTCAGGACTAGGCAGTAAAATGTATGGTGGTAACACAGCATTTTATTCTACCAACTTTCAAAGATTATACAAGCAATGTTCATGTCCCTGTTTTTTGGGCTTTTGTCCCCCCTCCCATAAAATTTTGGCTTTTTCCAGATTTCTTGTGCTGCGAAGTTGAGCTACAGTTGAGTATTGAGTACATTTTACAAGGAGCTGAGAGCTGCAGGGGAAGAGAAGTTTAGTGCTGCTTATGCTGAGTCTGCTTGCAGTGTTAATAGCACAACAGGTTGTGTACTTGCTTATGATGCAGAAGGCTGTGGGTTCTACTCCCACAAGGGGTGGATACTGCCATACTACTAATGTCCTCTTTGGCGAAGATACTAACTAGCAGCAACCACTTCATTAGTTACAGATCTCTTTAATGTGGAATTATTTCGATGACTTACTTCTGCAGAGATTGTGCATATTTGCTGATACTGGTGTGCTGTATAAGTTTGAGTAGACTTTTTTATGATGGAAATGTTCTCAATTGGGCAATTTGTCAGTATTGGTGCATGCATTTTGTTTCATTGTTAACTGGAAAAATGTTCAAAACAATAAATTTAAAACACCGTCTAACAACTGTAGTATATTATACAAGGAATATAATTTAATACAATCAGGAAGGTGTATCACACAACACATGGCAACACTCAGATCTGCTCTGAGTTACAGCACAATGGCACTAAATATGCAGAACCAACTGATATTGCCAACATCATGGCAGATAGGTTCAGCGCTAACTTTACCCCTCTCTCACCCCCTAAAGGGCCCATCTCTATACTGAAAGAATGCAAAGTTCCTGTAATCATGGCTGCACAGGTAAAAAACACACTCTCCAAAGTCAAGAACACAGCATCCATGGGACCTGACAACATCCCAGGCTGTGTTCTACATGAACTACAGAATGAACTGGCACCCCACCTAAGTACCATGTTCAATCATAGCCTCACCTCAGGTTTCATGCCCACTGAATGGCGCACAACAACGGTTATCCCACTCCACAAAGGGGGAGCTACCATGGACCCCGGGAACTACTGCCCCATTAGCCTGGCGAGCCTGGTCTGCAAGGCTATGGAACGTAAAACAATGACATTGGTAATCTCCAAACTCTTGACCCTACCCAGTTCAGGTTTGTAAAAGGCAGATCATGTCTCCTAAACTTGATAGACTTCTTTGAAGCGGTCACCAAAGCCGTAGATGAGGGTAAGGTGGTTCACACAGCCTATCTAGATCTCGCCAAGGCTTTCAACACCATCCCCCACTCTGGAATTATAGATAAACTCACTAAACTAGGTATAAATCCCTATATCACAAGATGGGTTGCCAACTGGCTCACTGACAGAACCCACACTGTGAAAGTAGCAGACTCTAAATGCAACTTCAGACCAGTGACAAGTGGAGTACCACAGGGTTCAGTCCTAGGTCCTCTCCTGTTTGGTAGCAACAACGTAGAACACAGCAAAGCAGCACAGCAAAACAACAGGAGTCAGCACAGGATCCAAAAGCAGCTTTATTTTCTGTCTCTCACTCTGGCGCCTCGGCCACAGTAAGCCTTCAAGGAGACTCCTTGAAGGCTTACTGTGGCCGAGGCGCTAGAGTGAGAGACAGAAAATAAAGCTGCTTTTGGATCCTGTGCTGACTCCTCTCCTATTTGGTGTCTACTTCTCTGAAGTACAGGCTAACACAGAAGGTCTTTCGCTAACAAAGTTTTGCAGATGACTGCAAATTAGCAGCCATAATCAAAACTCCTAACGATGTGGACATCCTACAAAAGGGCCTCACTGAGACAGATGCCTGTATCAAAGCCATGGCCTCAAGCTCAATGCCAAAAAGTGCATTGTTATCCCTTTTGGTAAAAACTCTGTACCCATGAACTACCACATAGGCAGTAGTTTACTTAACATCAAAAGTGTGATAAGAGACCTTGGGACACAAGTGGACAGTAGTCTCTCCTTTGATAATCACATCGCCACAGTAGTCAGAAAATCCTTCTACGTGGTACACCTCATCACAAAAGGTTTTGCATCCAGGAAAAAAGAGGTCATTGTTCCCCTCTATTCATCACTCATTAGACCCATTATAGAGTACAACGCCCCTTTTGGTATGTACCTCACAAGACATCTACAAAAACTGGAAAGGCCACAGAAATACCTCAAAAAGAGGATTACTGGCCTCAAACAGATGCCCTACACAGACCATCTAAAAAAACTACAGCTTTACTCTGTTGCATATCTCCTACTCAGAGGCGATCTCTGCCTAACATACAAAGCTATGTCAAACCCAGAGCTGTTGAACATGCTACACTCAATGAAATCCCAGTCCCTCCGAGCTACACGCTCTAGAGACCTAAACCTTGTCACCACAATAAACAGAACATGCTGGAGGGATAGATTCCTGTCCCAGAGACTTCTCATACTCTGGAACAAACTGATTCCTGTCCCAGAGACTTCTCATACTCTGGAACAAACTATCTGTCTATATCAAACAAAGCTCTTCATTAGCACTCTTCAAGAAAAATCTTGATGATTGGATGGGAGATAGGAAATTCACCCCAGGGATCACTTCTGTGGCTCTGCTTGACAGGGACACAGGAAAATAATTTTCTTGGGTGGTAAAAGCCAGGGTACAGTTTGGCTAGGCTTATATAGGCCCTAGGGCCAATAGCCTAGTACCTACCTGTAAACCTATGTATGTTTTGTGTGCAAAGGGCCTATCATTTGAAAACAGCCCAAAGTTAATCTTTATACTACCCAAATGTATTTTCTTTGAATGTGGATTTCACTGCTGTTTCAATGAAGGTGAGTTTCAAGGGCAGAGTTTTAATGCTAAGTCTGTTTTCATTGTGAGACTGCATTGCTTTGTTTAGCAGATGTTTTAGTGTTTGTGCTGTAAAATACAAAAATAAAACTTTCAAATAAAATCCAAATCATCATAGAAGTAAAGCAGTATGCACAATGCAGTGTTTATGGTAAATGGGGCGAAATAGCCAAGTAATGGGACATTGGAATGGCTGCAGGTGGTGACTCCATTCGACCATGATTTTTATGAGGGGAAAGGATGGCAAACTCAGACAGTCCCAGCTCAGCTGAACTATACATCTCAACTGTCCAGATTTCCACAGAATTAATAGATTTTTGCTTCTTCTGTTTTGGTTTGTTCCTCATAAAATGTGTAGTTTTCTAGCAAATCATTTAGGAATTAAGGTCACTAAATAATAACAGACATTGAGTTTCAGACTTCATAACCTTCAGAAAAATGCATGCTAAAGCAAGACCTGTTTTATCAACTAAGTTTATACAAGAGCAATTTTTAGTACTGTTTGTATGTTCCCTCAATGTATTTGGCCTTGTCCAGATTTTCTGCAATAACCGGCTAAGAGGTGCATGCAAATTGCTTTATAGAATTGGGCATATCCAAACCTCTCTACTGTCTCCGATTTTGTCTCAAAATGCTGCTCTCCCTCTAATCCCTCCGAAAATGTCAATTTTGGATGAAAAGATGGATGTTTTTGCAATTAATAAATAACTGTAATAATCAGAGTTATAGATTATTTTTATTTCAGAAATGCATGTAGATTTGTTTATTTTGTCAGCTGCTCAAGCTAACAGTGCTAATATTAAAATGTGTCCCTTCTTTGACAGGTTCCCAGTTGTACTGTGTGGCTATTTTATATTTTTGCATCACATTTTTGGTCAATTTTTCATAACCTTGCCTCTAACTAGTATTTAACAAGATTTCCTTCCTAGTACTTTAATAGAGTTTTCTTATTCTAAATATGCTATCCTCCACTGTACTAGATATAAATTATAATGTCTGTACATCTGTAAAAAAATGTCTGTGTAGCTGTAAAAAAAAAAAAAAATATATATATATATATATATATATATATATATATATATATATTTTTTTTTTTTTAACTTTTTATTTCTGTTTACTATTTGCATGTAATTATATGATATGTTACTGCCTATGCTTGGAGCTTTTCTCCCCAGGCCTCTACTGAAAATGGACATACATCCAGTTAGACTAGCCCGGTCAACAAATGAAAAATAAAAATAAATAAAATAAAAAATAAATAAAACTGTGGTTTTCTGGCAAATTAGTGACAAATCATTAAAGTAGGTAAAAACAAAGTTACCTGACAAGCAAAGCACCCTCAAAACGAAAAAATATCAAAATGTAGTCCAAAAGTGAGGAGTGCACCAGGCTGCAAATAAATCTCACCAAATCTTCCACAGACTGTCCTTTATTAAGACAAACAGGTATAAAGATAGACAGGTAAGCGCTTTCACGTTGGTGTAACACTTCTTCAGACCTTTAAAGATGTATGAATAATGCATCCCTTTATATACCATAGTACATTGCACCTTAATTGATTAAAGACCACAAGGTGTAATTGATGTAGTTAATGATGCTTACAAATTCAAACAAGTCTGAGTATAAATGTCTTACTAAATTCTACAAAGCTTATGAAAGCACATATAGTAAACTTGTGAAAACACACATAAATAGACTCATGAGTTAAAAACACATATGTTAAAACATATATTAAAACATATATTAAAAACATGTATATTGAATACATAATATAAATGTGTAGAATTCAGTGGTTCAAGGGTCTACTGGCTAGAAAGGGTTTGAGGATATCTTATCATTGAGCCCATAAAATGGGCTTGTAGCCTAAGAATCCATTTGTTCTCTATCCCTTCTGTGTGGCTTTTAATGTTACCTAGCCTATTAGTTCTTGTTAAAGTCTCAAGGACCATGAATTTAAAACAATGTGAAGATCCTTTATCTAAAACATGTCGTGCTAGGGCATTTGTTGTATTCTGTTTATCAATTGCATAGATGTGTTCTCTTATTCGCTCACGTAATGTCCTATTGGTTTTACCAACATAAAAAGTGTACATTGTTGGCATTGAGCGGTATATAACATCTCTAGTTTTACAACATGCATATCCCTTGAGCGAATATTCACGTCCTGTGTGTGGATGTATGAATTTATCAGTTGCAGCTATATATTTGCATTGCTTACAACTTAAACATGCAAAGGTTCCTGTCTTATGTGGAAAAGTATTGACCTTGTTAAGATTTTCATAACATAGTCTCCTATCTAGGGACTTCATGTTTCTATAAGATATTGTTGGTCTAGTATCAACTAAGTCTTTTATTTTCTCATCCATCAAGAGTAATTTCCAATTGTCTCCTATAACCTGCCTTACTTGATTATTGATATTAGTATAAGGAATAATCAGTCTGTTTACTGCTGGGGATTGGTTTTAATGTTCAACCCATCATTATCATCTACTCTCCTTAAAACGGAGTGCCCTTACCTACTCTGTGAATATCCCCATGAATTAGTGCTTCATGTACTTCTGTCTCTTTATAGCCCCTTTCTAAAAATTCTTTTTAAGTATAGTCTTCTGTTTATTAAAGGTAGACTCTTGAGTGGTTAATCTAGAGGCCCGTAACATTTGATTCTTGGGAATGTTTTTGTGTATATGTTTGGGATGCATGCTGCTGCGGTGCAGTAAGTTGTTTTCAACATGTCTTCCTAAATAACTCAGTGTCTATGCCATGGGTTCCCTTAGTTAGCTTAACATCCAAAAATACAATCTCCAAAACAGAGTAGCTGCATTCAAAATTCAGAAAATCAGTAGTGGCATTCAAGTATCTAACAAAGTCTGTTAGTAATGTAACTGATCCCCATACAATACACACATCGTCAACAAATCTACTATAATGTTTTAAGTGTTGACAGTATAAAGCATGATTAAATACATAAGTGTCTTCCCATTGTGCCAACACCAAATTGGCATAGGTGTTGGCACAAGGGGTCCCCATGGCTACCCCTTGGTTTGCAAAAATACTTATTGTCATAGAGCAGAACATTGTTCTCAAGAACTAATTCTAGGAGGCTCATCCATTTCATAACATCTGTATTAGCTATGTCATGTGCCAAAAGGAACTGGCACATATTCAATACCAACATCATTTGGTATTGATGTAAATAATGATGTCACATCAAGTGTTACAAGAATGTCATCACTTGAAAGCAACTGTAATCTGTTTAAGTCAGATAATTTCTCTAAAAACTGTTGCGTGTCCCTTAAAATATAATTAGTGTTGGTCTGTCGGTTTGAACATCTTGTCCAAATAGATGGAAAGTGGTTCTGTGAGCCATCCTTTGCTAGATACAATGGGTCTCAAAGGGGATTATCTCTGTTTTATGCACTTTAGGGAGACCCTAAAGTAGGAACCAAAGGATTCTCTACCGTAAAATAAACATAGAGTTCCTTGTCTATAGTTTTACATAATAACATATCGTATAGCGTACTATGTACTTCCCTAATTAAATTATTGAGTGCATTCCAGTCAAGGGAGTGTATGTATCTTTGTCCATCAACATTTCTTGCATTTTATTGGTGTATATGTTCTTATCCATAATGACAATGGCGCCTTTATCAGCCTTATATAATGATGCCATTGTTACTCTGTAAACTAACAATAGCTTCCCTCTCATGCAACGTCAGATTGTGAAACTCGGTTTCAATTTATTATTATTATACAAAGTAAATAAATCACTTTCATGCCTTCTCAAAGGCTTCCAAGAGGGATGAGGCTGTGGTATAAAACAGACGGTTTCTTAAAATTAAAATTATTGGATGCTGTAGAATCAACATTCAAATCATTATGTCCATACATTAACTTCAACCCTAAATTTCTGGTGAACAATTTAATGTCCACCAGTATGTCGACAAAGTCTGTTGAACAAGAGGATAAAGCAACCCCTTGTTCAATAATGAAGTTTCATGAAGATTTAGTTCATACCTTGAGATGTTAATAATCAGGTCATGCTGGTAAAGTTCATCATTTTCTTCTGGTATGGGACAAATTCCTCCGTGTTCTTTCTCTTCCTGTTGAAGGGTGACAAAGTTCTTCTCTCGAACGGTTTTATCGGTAAAGGGAAAGAAGGAAAACCTTCACCTTCACGAATATCTCATCTTCAGAAGCTCCAATAAAAGAGTCTAGACTCGACTGTTTCCTTCGTTGGTCTTTAGCCAAAAATCACTTGTGGGACCAAGTAGTGCATGGGTGTCCCTATTATCTGAGTTGGCAGAATGGATCATGGCTTCTACAGTGATTAACCGGTTTCACAGCCACAGAAGTAGAAACCGAGCGTTGTAGTGATACTGGCAGCTTGTGTCGTGTGTCGGTCGGTATAGCGTCTTCATTTGATGACATCATCAAAGGCGTTGCTCACTGGTAGTTTACTGTTCTGAAGCACTGGCTTAGATTTAAAATTAGCGACTGTATAGTTCTGCTGATTACCCAAAGGCTGCTTCTTATCCCTTGGCCAAGCAAAGACCTGGCCTTTTGGAAATCGAAAAATCTCGTTCAATTTTCTCTTCTTGTCTTGTCTAAGTTTATTATCGAGTGTCAGCAAAATTTGTTTGAGATCTTGATACATACTGCTCAGTTCATTTTCATTGAGCAGTTTCAACAGTTCACCTTCTATAGTATTTATCTCTGTTAATAAATTTTTCTCAGCCAGGCAATATTGTTCAATTAAAATGTTGATATAGGCAAAGCTGGTATCCAGGTTAAGTTTCTGCCAGGTGGAAAGTAATTCTGGATACTCTGTTCCAAAGGTTGGCATTTTAACACCCTTAAACCTCGCGGAACCAATTTAAAACTCAAGCATGCCTGCATATGTAATTTCTGCCACTGTATATTCCTTAATCTCTGCATTTTAGTCTCAAGACGTCTTGTTAACAGTGTAACCTCCATATTATGTTTCATGTTGTTAGCTGCATCCTCAGTATTAGCTAAATCACGAACAGTTAATTTGAGTAGCGGGTTCTCGCTCATTTCTATCAGCGTAGCCATACGCTGAGTATTTAATACTTCATGAATCCGATCACTGTTAGATGATGCAGGTTGTACAGCCATGTCTCAGCAGGTAATCAACGAAGAAAAGTAGGTAAAACAAAGTTACCTGACAAGCAAAGCACCCTCAAAACGAAAAAATATCGAATGTAGTCCAAAAGTGAGGAGTGCACCAGGCTGCAAATAAATCTCACCAAATCTTCCACAGACTGTCCTTTATTAAGACAAACAGGTATTAAGATAGACAGGTAAGCGCTTTCGCGTTGGTGTAACGCTTCTTCAGACCTTTAAAGATGTATGAATAATGCATCCCTTTATATACCATAGTACATTGCACCTTAATTGATTAAAGACCACAAGGTGTAATTGATGTAGTTAATGATGCTTACAAATTCAAACAAGTCTGAGTATAAATGTCTTACTAAATTCTACAAAGCTTATGAAAGCACATATAGTAAACTTGTGAAAACACACATAAATAGACTCATGAGATAAAAACACATATGTTAAAACATATATTAAAACATATATTAAAAACATGTATATTGAATACATAATATAAATGTGTAGAATTCAGTGGTTCAAGGGTCTACTGGCTAGAAAGGGTTTGAGGATATCTTATCATTGAGCCCATAAAATGGGCTTGTAGCCTAAGAATCCATTTGTTCTCTATCCCTTCTGTGTGGCTTTTAATGTTACCTAGCCTATTAGTTCTTGTTAAAGTCTCAAGGACCATGAATTTAAAACAATGTGAAGATCCTTTATCTAAAACATGTCGTGCTAGGGCATTTGTTGTATTCTGTTTATCAATTGCATAGATGTGTTCTCTTATTCGCTCACGTAATGTCCTATTGGTTTTACCAACATAAAAAAGTGTACATTGTTGGCATTGAGCGAGGTATATAACATCTCTAGTTTTACAACATGCATATCCCTTGAACGAATATTCACGTCCTGTGTGTGGATGTATGAATTTATCAGTTGCAGCTATATATTTGCATTGCTTACAACTTGATCATACATACTAGACCAACAATATCTTATAGAAACCTGAAGTCCCTAGATAGGAGACTATGTTATGAAAATCTTAACAAGGTCAATACTTTTCCACATAAGACAGGAACCTTTGCATGTTTAAGTTGTAAGCAATGCAAATATATAGCTGCAACTGATAAATTCATACATCCACACACAGGACGTGAATATTCGTTCAAGGGATATGCATGTTGTAAAACTAGAGATGTTATATACCTCGCTCAATGCCAACAATGTACACTTTTTTATGTTGGTAAAACCAATAGGACATTACGTGAGCGAATAAGAGAACACATCTATGCAATTGATAAACAGAATACAACAAATGCCCTAGCACGACATGTTTTAGATAAAGGATCTTCACATTGTTTTAAATTCATGGTCCTTGAGACTTTAACAAGAACTAATAGGCTAGGTAACATTAAAAGCCACACAGAAGGGATAGAGAACAAATGGATTCTTAGGCTACAAGCCCATTTTATGGGCTCAATGATAAGATATCCTCAAACCCTTTCTAGCCAGTAGACCCTTGAACCACTGAATTCTACACATTTATATTATGTATTCAATATACATGTTTTTAATATATGTTTTAATATATGTTTTAACATATGTGTTTTTAACTCATGAGTCTATTTATGTGTGTTTTCACAAGTTTACTATATGTGCTTTCATAAGCTTTGTAGAATTTAGTAAGACATTTATACTCAGACTTGTTTGAATTTGTAAGCATCATTAACTACATCAATTACACCTTGTGGTCATTAATCAATTAAGGTGCAATGTACTATGGTATATAAAGGGATGCATTATTCATACATCTTTAAAGGTCTGAAGAAGCGTTACACCAACGCGAAAGCTTACCTGTCTATCTTTATACCTGTTTGTCTTAATAAAGGACAGTCTGTGGAAGATTTGGTGAGATTTATTTGCAGCCTGGTGCACTCCTCACTTTTGGACTACATTTTGATATTTTTTCGTTTTGAGGGTGCTTTGCTTGTCAGGTAACTTTGTTTTACCTACTTTTCTTCGTTGATTACCTGCTGAGACATGGCTGTACAACCTGCATCATCTAACAGTGATCGGATTCATGAAGTATTAAATACTCAGCGATGGCTACGCTGATAGAAATGAGCGAGAACCCGCTACTCAAATTAACTGTTCGTGATTTAGCTAATACTGAGGATGCAGCTAACAACATGAAACATAATATGGAGGTTACACTGTTAACAAGACGTCTTGAGACTAAAATGCAGAGATTAAGGAATATACAGTGGCAGAAATTACATATGCAGGCATGCTTGAGTTTTAAATTGGTTCCATGAGGTTTAAGGGTGTTAAAATGCCAACCTTTGGAACAGAGTATCCAGAATTACTTTCCACCTGGCAGAAACTTAACCTGGATACCAGCTTTGCCTATATCAACATTTTAATTGAACAATATTGCCTGGCTGAGAAAAATTTATTAACAGAGATAAATACTATAGAAGGTGAACTGTTGAAACTGCTCAATGAAAATGAACTGAGCAGTATGTATCAAGATCTCAAACAAATTTTGCTGACACTCGATAATAAACTTAGACAAGACAAGAAGAGAAAATTGGAACGAGATCTCTCGATTTCCAAAAAGGCCAGGTCTTTGCTTGGCCAAGGGATAAGAAGCAGCCTTTGGGTAATCGGCAGAACTATACAGTCGCTAATTTTAAATCTAAGCCAGTGCTTCAGAACAGTAAACTACCAGTGAGCAACGCCCCTTTGATGATGTCATCAAATGAAGACGCTATACCGACCGACACAACGACACAAGCTGCCAGTATCACTACAAACGCCCGGTTTCTACTTCTGTGGCTGTGAAACCGGCGAATCACTGTAGAAGCCATGATCCATTCTGCCAACTCAGATAATAGGGACACCCATGCACTACTTGGTCCCACAAGTGATTTTATGGCTAAAGACCAACGAAGGAAACAGACGAGGCTAGACTCTTTATTGGAGCTTCTGAAGATGAGATATTCTGTGAAAGTGAAGCTTTTTCTTTTTTCCTTTACCGATAAAACCGCTCGAGAGAAGAACTTTGTCACCCTTCAACAGGAAGAGAAAGAACACGGAGGAATTTGTCCCATACCAGAAGAAAATGATGAACTTTACCAGCATGACCTGATTATTAACATCTCAAGGTATGAACTAAATCTTCATGAAACTTCATTATTGAACAAGGGGTTAAGCTTTATCCCCTCTTGTTCAACAGACTTTGTCGACATACTGGTGGACATTAAATTGTTCACCAGAAATTTAGGGTTGAAGTTAATGTATGGACATAATGATTTGAATGTTGATTCTACAGCATCCAATAATTTTAATTTTAAGAAACCGTCTGTTTTATACCACAGCCTCATCCCTCTTGGAAGCCTTTGAGAAGGCATGCGAAAGTGATTTATTTACTTTGTATAATAATAATAAATTGAAACCGAGTTTCACAATCTGACGTTGCATGAGAGGGAAGCTATTGTTAGTTTACAGAGTAACAATGACATCATTATACGCAAGTCTGATAAAGGGGGTGCCATTGTCATTATGGATAAGAACATATACACCAATAAAATGCAAGAAATGTTGATGGACAAAGATACATACACTCCCTTGACTGGAATGCACTCAATAATTTAATTAGGGAAGTACATAGTACGCTATACGATATGTTATTATGTAAAACTATAGACAAGGAACTCTATGTTTATTTTACGGTAGAGAATCCTTTGGTTCCTACTTTTAGGGTCTCCTAAAGTGCATAAAAACAGAGATAATCCCCCTTTGAGACCCATTGTATCTAGCAAAGGATGGCTCACAGAACCACTTTCCATCTATTTGGACAAGATGTTCAAACCGATTGTGACCAACACTAATTATATTTTAAGGGACACGCAACAGTTTTAGAGAAATTATCTGACTTAAACAGATTACAGTTGCTTTCAAGTGATGACATTCTTGTAACACTTGATGTGACATCATTATTTACATCAATACCAAATGATGTTGGTATTGAATATGTGCGTCAGTTCCTTTTGGCACATGACATAGCTAATACAGATGTTATGAAATGGATGAGCCTCCTAGAATTAGTTCTTGAGAACAATGTTCTGCTCTATGACAATAAGTATTTTTTGCAAACCAAGGAGGTAGCCATGGGGACCCCTTGTGCCAACACCTATGCCAATTTGGTGTTGGCACAATGGGAAGACACTTATGTATTTAATCATGCTTTATACTGTCAACACTTAAAACATTATAGTAGATTTGTTGACGATGTGTGTATTGTATGGGGATCAGTTACATTACTAACAGACTTTGTTAGATACTTGAATGCCACTACTGATTTTCTGAATTTTGAATGCAGCTACTCTGTTTTGGAGATTGTATTTTTGGATGTTAAGCTAACTAAGGGAACCCATGGCATAGACACTGAGTTATTTAGGAAGACATGTTGGAAAAACAACTTACTGCACCGCAGCAGCATGCATCCCAAACATATACACAAAAACATTCCCAAGAATCAAATGTTACGGGCCTCTAGATTAACCACTCAAGAGTCTACCTTTAATAAACAGAAGACTATACTTAAAAAGAATTTTTAGAAAGGGGCTATAAAGAGACAGAAGTACATGAAGCACTAATTCATGGGGATATTCACAGAGTAGGTAAGGGCACTCCGTTTTAAGGAGAGTAGATGATAATGATGGGTTGAACATTAAAACCAATCCCCAGCAGTAAACAGACTGATTATTCCTTATACTAATATCAATAATCAAGTAAGGCAGGTTATAGGAGACAATTGGAAATTACTCTTGATGGATGAGAAAATAAAAGACTTAGTTGATACTAGACCAACAATATCTTATAGAAACATGAAGTCCCTAGATAGGAGACTATGTTATGAAAATCTTAACAAGGTCAATACTTTTCCACATAAGACAGGAACCTTTGCATGTTTAAGTTGTAAGCAATGCAAATATATAGCTGCAACTGATAAATTCATACATCCACACACAGGACGTGAATATTCGCTCAAGGGATATGCATGTTGTAAAACTAGAGATGTTATATACCTCGCTCAATGCCAACAATGTACACTTTTTATGTTGGTAAAACCAATAGGACATTACGTGAGCGAATAAGAGAACACATCTATGCAATTGATAAACAGAATACAACAAATGCCCTAGCACGACATGTTTTAGATAAAGGATCTTCACATTGTTTTAAATTCATGGTCCTTGAGACTTTAACAAGAACTAATAGGCTAGGTAACATTAAAAGCCACACAGAAGGGATAGAGAACAAATGGATTCTTAGGCTACAAGCCCATTTTATGGGCTCAATGATAAGATATCCCTCAAACCCTTTCTAGCCAGTAGACCCTTGAACCACTGAATTCTACACATTTATATTATGTATTCAATATACATGTTTTTAATATATGTTTTAATATATGTTTTAACATATGTGTTTTTAACTCATGAGTCTATTTATGTGTGTTTTCACAAGTTTACTATATGTGCTTTCATAAGCTTTGTAGAATTTAGTAAGACATTTATACTCAGACTTGTTTGAATTTGTAAGCATCATTAACTACATCAATTACACCTTGTGGTCTTTAATCAATTAAGGTGCAATGTACTATGGTATATAAAGGGATGCATTATTCATACATCTTTAAAGGTCTGAAGAAGCGTTACACCAACGCGAAAGCGCTTACCTGTCTATCTTTATACCTGTTTGTCTTAATAAAGGACAGTCTGTGGAAGATTTGGTGAGATTTATTTGCAGCCTGGTGCACTCCTCACTTTTGGACTACAAATCATTAAAGATTGAAGTAAGAAAATAATGACAGACATTTCAGTTTCAGATTTTATACCATTCAGAAAATTCATACTAATGCAAGACCTACTGTTCTATTAGAAAGTTTGTAGGAACAATATTTAAATATTGTCCTTAATTTTGGGCCTGACTTTGTCCTGAATTCTTGCTCTGTGGTTGAGAGGTATGACAAATGTGTCAGGGCCTATGCAGTCAGGCAGAGACATTTCAAGTTGTGACATACTTGTTGCACCCCACTCCCCCATGTAGTGACTCTGGATGTGTCCAAGCAAGGCAAGGAGCAGTTATGCAGTATAAGTGTGCAGAGTACCCACCCCCCCATCCAAGGTAGACACAAGTACTGCATTGGCGTTGCATCTGTCTTGCTTGATTTTGCAGAATGTTCTGGTTTTCTGTCATATTTTTATACTGTTGATTATGCTTCTTATTATTCAGAAAGTGCCTGTTGCTCTGTGTTTAAGTAGCAATGATTTCATGATCATCGGGTAAGCTTGTCTGAGATTGTAAGATGCAAGTAAGCTTGCTGTTAAAGAATTACCAACATTGAAAGCCTTTTTGTTGTTGCCATGCAGAGAATACTTCTAACTAGATAGCGTATAAGCCTTGGGTATTGAAATGTATATGACAGTATTTGTAATAAAGGACAGGATTGCAGTATTTTAAGAAGCTCATTACCTTTGTTGGAGCCTTGCCATCATCTTTGCAGGTTTTACCCATAAACTAAACAGAATGCCAATCTATCATGTCTGGTCCATAACCTGTGCATTAATCCTTTAAGCAATTTATCTTGAGCTTGTTTCTTGTTTACTGTTCATTTTTTTGTTCATGTTTTCCCAATGAAACAAGTAGATAGTTGTCAGG
This sequence comes from Protopterus annectens, assembly GCF_019279795.1. Classification (NCBI taxonomy): domain Eukaryota; kingdom Metazoa; phylum Chordata; order Ceratodontiformes; family Protopteridae; genus Protopterus; species Protopterus annectens. Next base: position 1,157,149,763 of record NC_056743.1, on the reverse strand, counting down.
CAGCAGGTCTTTTTTGGATAAGAAACATTTTTACAAGTGAAGGGTATCATTGTTACTTTCAGCATGTTACTTTGTACTTTTTATAAAGCTGAATATAAATTATAATTAGAACTGCAGTGCAAGGAAAAGTTGTTTGAGATGAGTGCTGCTTGTTTGTCTTGTACTTGATTTTGACTGGCAATCCAGTAATGTATTTAAAAAGTAATTTATTTGTTCATGCCTCACAACCTTTTTGTTTCCATCTAGATATTAAGTAAGCTGTCATGCAGCCAATGCATTGAAATATTTTTTTTCCTTCTACACTTCATTTTGTCTTGATTGGACTCTCATAATGACGGTTTGGCACCCAGGGCAGCATATTTAATTAAAGTTCCAGTTTTTGTGGTTTTGATCATAGCTCCTCCGCTTTCTAGTTGGACACACCCCTTCCCATTGGCCACACCCATTCAGCTGTCTCCTGCAGCCCCCCTTCGATTTGAAGTCACCAGCCGCCACTGGGGCCAACTGGCTATCCATCTGGTGACATAGGGATTTATGCCCAGTTTTGTAAGTTTATTTATAATACCCGAGTCGGGAATTGTGTCAAATGTCTTGGCCAGGTTGAGGTAAGTGGTATGTACTGTTTTACTGTCATTCATGGCCTTAGTGACTTTCTCAAAGAAATCCACAAGATTCAGTAGGCATGACCTGCTCTTGACTAAGATGAATTGCATCGGTTTTAGTGTTTGGAGGTTTCCTGTGTCATTATTTATCAGGTCCATGATTATTCTTTCTATGGCCTTTATTTATTTTATTTATTTGCATTTGTTTACTGGGATAGTCTATTGGGCCAAAAAGTCCCCATTTTCAGTGGAGGCCCAGGGAGAAAAGCTCCACACTGATTTGTACAAAAACACATTTGGTAAATACAACAAGAACTGACAATGAAATAAATTTTGAACAAAGTAATAAGATAATGAGGCAATACAGTTATACCTAAGACTATCTACTGACTCTTCTAGTATATGTAATTACAGCAATCAATTAATAATCAGGAGATAGGTGGGTTTAAGGAGGGTAGGTAGGTTGGAGAAAGAAAAAAGGAGGTGGTAGAAGGTGGATGCCTTACATATAAGACTGATGAAACTTATGGGTCTGTAATTTCCTGGGTCAGTAAATGGTCCTCCTTTATGTAGAAGGATGACTGTTGCTGTCTTCCATTCTATCAGGACAAAGCCAATTTGGAGGCTGTTGTTAAATAGAGATCCTAATGGGCCTGATAAGTTCTGATTTAAGCTGTTTAAGAGGCAAACTGGTATATCATCAGGCCCCACTGAAGTCATGTTTTTAGCTTTAGAGAGTGCAGTGGCAACCTGTTCTTTGGAGATAATTGGTGGTGTAGTGGTGGAGGGTATACTTGGTGGAAGATGTGAGTGATAGGGAGGTGAAATTTGAGCTGCATTTGTTGGCCAGCAGATTTGCTATATCTTATAGCTGAATATAGTCTACAACTAATGACCCATATTTTTGGATGTTGCCTTTAAGACTTCAGAAATAACTGAAAAATGCTTTATGGCATATCACTGAATTTGGAGGTGATTTTTAAATCCAAGTTTGCTTTCAGAGACTTGACTAGTTCCCTTATTCACTTGTTTAGACTAATGAGGGACTGTTTGCTTTGCTATGTGCATTCTTCTTACTTCTCAGCCGGATTTTGTTTCTTTTTTATACAACCTGTTAATAACAGGGGTCCACTAGGGTGGCTTGTTTTTGTGTCTTGACCTGTGTTTATATTGAGCTGGTACTGCTGTTTCTGTGCAGTTGTTTATATAGTCATACAAGGCTTTTGTATCTTCCTCTAAATAGGCTTGGGGAGCTTGGAAACTAGCTATGCTGTCCCTTAATAGGGGATAATTGACCTTAAAGACGTTCTTAAAGTTTTTGTGGTTAGGTTGGGGGACTAGTTTTACCTTTATTTCAAGGGAGAACACTTTGTGATGTTATCCTAACAGAGAGGACATCACATGGGGTGGGGGTAAAGCACTATTCCATATTTGTGAGTACCAGCTCTAGGATATTTGTTCCCCTACTGGAAGTGTAGGCTAGCTGCTCCAGGTCATTTGAATTTACAAAGTAAAGACAAAATCTTTCGGCCTGCATGTTAGTGGTCGTGTATGCCTCCCAGTTAATGGAGGGGTAGTTAAAATCACCCAAGATTATGGTATTTGGCTGGATTGGGAGTTATTCTAGTAACTTTGCATATGATATGTGGGTTTCCCGGTTCATGGTGTGAGACCTGTAGTTAGCAAGAATATGGCAATGGATTTTTCCCATGGTTAGTTGGACATGGAGTAGCTCAAACATGTCATATTGTCTGACCAACCTTGAGATGTGCTTATCCTTTATGTAGATAGTTACACCTCTGCTTCTTGGTCTTTCGTGGTTAGTGGATGGTTAGAGTATATGAAAGACAACATAGCCTGGCACTGCCAAAGTGCTTTCCCTGGTATTGAACCATATTTCAGTAAATGCTCAGACATCAGCATTCTCCAGAGTGAGGAGAGCTTCCAGCGAGTGTGCAATATCTTGTTGAGCCACTTGCATTGAGCAGTAACACTTGTCCTGAGTAGATTTTGTTATGTTGGAAGGTTTGTTTATTTAGCAGTGCCTAAAAAAGGCACTATAGAGGTGTATAATGTTTTGGCCATTATCCAAAAGCCTAGAGGTGACAGGTGGGGACCATCCGTGACAAAGCAGTTGGTCTGTCAACCATAACCTACCAGACTGACAAGTATTGGACCCCTTTGGAATGACACTACTAGCTAAACCAATTGTTAAAGTTGATAATTTTCTGCTGGTATTGTGGCATCATCCTTGGAGATGGTAGAATGCTGCTCAATGTTAGATCACCTGCCTGTGACACATATTCTGAGAGTGCAATCATGTCTCTCTTCATATAGTCCAAGGAGGCACATATCCATCGCCCCTTAGTAGTTTGTAGGAGACAAAGTACAGTGATAGGGCATTGAGGTAATCCATGTAGGACATGTTTTTTACACCCTTTATGCTTGTATTGTTTAAGGAACCTCTATGGCCACTCCAAGTGATGAAAATGGCTGGTCAGTTACATACTGAAAGCTGCATTGTACTCAATTATTGATCTAATGAGGGCTAAGTATAGTGGGACTGTGAGCTCCTCAGATATACATGACATGCCTGGCTTATAAGTTATGCCACATAGAAAGATTTTCTCTGCACCATGGGGACATGATGATCAAAGGTCAGGTTACTGTCAACCTGAGTTCCCAAGTTCCTTACCACTGGGTCTACTATTAGCGGAATGTTATCAATGATGTAATTTGCAGGTGTGGTCATCTTCCCAAAGGGTATAATCATAGGATCTTAGGAAGTTAATAGTCTAATGGCCCTAGGGCCCTTACAAGCCTAGCCAAGTTCTTACCCTTATTTCCACAATCAGCATCTATTTCCCCTGTCCAAGAATGACAGAGGTGGAACCCCCAAGGTGAATTTACAGTCACCCTTTCAATCGTCCAGATTGTGTTTGAAGAGGGCTGATGAGGTGCTCTGTTTGACATGAAGTGGGAGTCTGTTCCAAAGGTGTGGTAACCTCTGGGAGACACATCTGTCCCTCCAGCAGGTTTTATAACTGTCACATACCAGGTTAAGGTCTTTAGAGCAGGTAAACAGTGTACCATTTGACTTATGGATATACAACATTTCCAGTAAAGCAGGGTCAGAGATTACCTTGTATGCAAGACAAAGATCACCTCTGAGTAGTCTGTATGAAGCAGAACAAAGTGACAGTGATTTCAGATGATCCCCATAGGACAGATGCTGAAGACCTTGAATTTTCCTTGTGAGGAGCCTTTGTGGTTTCTCCAATTGCTGCAGGTGCCTGAAAAGGTACATATCAAAAGGGGCATTGTACTCAATTATTGGCCTGATGAGGGAAGAGTACATGGGAGGTATGGTAGTCAAACTTAAGGTTGCTGTCAACCTGTGTGCCAGGTTTCTCACCACTGAGTGCATACTTAAGGTGTTGCTATTGATATGATAGTTAGCAGGAACATTGCTTTTACTGAAAGGAATGGTAATTCATTTTTTGCACTGTGTTTAAGGCATTGACTTTGGCACCACTCATTTGTTTGTGTAAGACCCTCTTGTAGGATGTTGACATCATTTGGAGATTCTGTGACCACTCCCAGTTTGCAGTTATCAGCAAACTTTGTCAACCACAGACCTTTAGTTTTTGTTTGTACTTTGGAGAAATAGATTCTAAACAGTAGAGGTCCCGGGACTGATCTCTGTGGAACACCACTGGTTACAGGTCTGCTGTTGGAGGTGGATTCCCCTATTTTAACTACATGAGTTCTGTCAGTGAGCCAGTTCGTTACCCTTCTAACGATATAAGGGTTGATGCCTAGTTGGGTGAGTTTGTCAGTGATGCCTGAGTGGGGGATAATTCAGGTAGGCTATATGCTCAGATTTCCCTCATCTAGGGCCTTGGTGACTGCCTCGAAGAAGTCCACCAGATTTAATAGGTATGATCTGCCTTGGACAAATCTAAACTGAGTAGGGATAAGTGTTTGGAGATTAACTATTTCTTTGTTGATAAGGTCTATGATGATGGTCTCCATGGCCTTGCAGTTATGGCTAGTAGGTCTGTAGTTCTCGGGGTCAGAGGAATCACCACCTTTGCGCAAGGGAATAAAGGTGGCTGTTTTCCATTCAGCTGGTATGAAGCCAGCACTTAGCCTATGACTGAAAAGACTACCCAATGGTGTTGCTAATTCATGTTGGAGCCCATATAGAATACAGCCTGGGATGTTATCAGGTCCATTAGATGCTGTGTTGTTGGTCTTAGAGAGGCCATTTACAACCTGCTCTTTAGAGGTACAAGGTAGGGGACAGGTGGTAGGAATGTCATGGTGTATATGTGGCGGGGACAGGGAAGTGAAGTTTTCACAGAACCTGTCGGCCAACAGATTAGCTGTGTTCACAGCCTTAGTATATGTGGTATCATTAACTACCAGCTCGGCACAAATCTGGCTCTTTCCTTTTAGGTACAGATGTAACTATAGAATGCCTTGTGGTTGTCCTTTGTTGAGGAAGCTAATCTGGACTCGTAGTTTGCTTTGGAGGACTTCACAATAAGTCTTATTTGCTTTCTTAAGCTGAGGAAGGAGTGTTTCCAGTTTAGGAGGGCTTGCTCCCTCTTACTCTTAGACAGCAATTTCTTCCTCTTATTGTAAAGCCTGTTAATAGCAGTTGTCCACCAGTCAGGTTTGCTCTTCCTTGAGGAGCTTGTTTTGGTCCTACCAGGTATGGCTGAGTCAATGCAGTTATACAGGTGTTTGTATAAAGCATTGGTTAGACCTTGGCATAGCTGCCAGTTCCATCTGAGGGAGGAGGTGCAGTAAAGCTATTTACACCATCTCATAAGAGGTTATAATCTGCTTTGGAGAATTTTTTGTTTAGTTGCTGCTGGGGGGTCAGGTGTGATAATTACTTAGAGTGAGACTGAACTGTGTTCAAATCTCACCTGGGAGGACCTCACAATGGGAGTGCTACAGTGATTCCTCAAATTGGTAAGCACCAGATCCAGGATGTTGGCACCCCTTATGTGGGTGGCAACCAGCTGGTCCAGGGCATTGGAGTTAACAAAGTTGAGGAATATTCAGCCAAATGAGTTTGAGCATGAGTAATTTACCCATTAAATGGTTGGTTAGTTAAAGTCACCTAAACCATGGTGTTTGGATGTATCTTGATAGACTCAAGTAGATCCAAATAGGTAGAGTGGGTGTCCTAATTCATGGAGGGGGTCCTGTAGCTGGCAATGACTTGAATAGCTGTCCTACCAACAGTTAATTGCACCTGAAGTGTCTGCAAGGAATCATACTGTTTAATCAATCTGGAGGTGTATTTATCTTTAATGAATATTGATACACCACCTCCTTTAGTTTTCATGCCTTCAGTTTCAGGTCTGAACATGTGGAAGGGGGTGTAACTCAGTATGGCTGGGGTGCTCTTCACAGCCTTTAACCAGGTCTGCGTGACTGCACAAATGTCTGCATCTTCCAAGGTGAGGAGAGCTTTCAGTGAGTGCAGTTTCATATTGAGTCTCCTAGCACTTAGCAGCATAACCTTGAGGTTGTTTTTAGATGTAGTTTTTACTTTGGGAATTTTGTCCGTGAGACACTGCCTAAAAAGGCACTATGGGGGTGACAAGAGCCTTAGCCAGTAGCCAAAATCCTAGGGGTGACAGATGAAGAACATCTCTGCTAAAGCATTGAGGTCTGTCGATCATGTATTCCCAGGCTAACAATAGTGGATCCCCTTAGAATGACACCAGAAGCTAATCCAATTATTCAAATCAATAATTTTCTGTTTGTCTTGAGGCGTCATCCTAGGTGAAGGTAAAATGCTACTTAAGGCTAGGGACATACCTGCCTGAGACACGGAGTCCGAGAGCACAGTCATGTCTCTCTTCATATAGTCCAGAGAGGTACATTTGAAGTCATTCACACCAACATGGACTATGACAGAGTCATAACAGTACCTGCTGTTGACAGACTTGAGTGCATGTGTGATATAGTGCATCCTGGCAACTGACAGACAACTGACTGTGACCATTACTTATCCAGCCTGGTAAGAAGGACATCTGGAATTACCTGTGACTAATATGTTTGACTTTGTGTTTTGCCTTAAGGGTTTGATCCACCGGTGCATGAGCTATTATGTGTGATGTGTTCTGTAGAGGAAGTGTTATGTGCGGTATTCTTGTGTTTGTGTTTGGGAGGTCTCTGGTGTTTAGGTATGTTTCTGGTGAGGACCTCTGCATATTTGGGTATGTGTGATGTGGGTTTGGGAGGAGTAGGAGGTGAGGTGTGCATGCTGGCAACTCACTCATTGTTGTATGTACTGACTGGTGTGTCAGACGGCATGGATTCAAGATTCTTAAAGAAGTTTTAAGTACGCTAGGAGTGGATCTGCAGGAGGCTAATCATTTGGATGACTCAAGGTGTCAATGGCTTCCCATGTATTTCTTTTACCCAGAACACGAAGACTACAACAGAACGAGATGGGAAAAGTATTGAACAAACATGTACACTGAATGAACACAAGTGCAGAGCCAAGGTGACTGTAATCATTTCTATGTTAATAACATGCAGACTATTAATTTGAATTCAGAAAGACAAGGGTTTTTGGAGAGGGAAATAGTAGGAGCTTGGTTAACCGATAATTCTCCTCTGCTCCTTCCCCTAATGTAAATATGAATGAACAAGGTAGCAATAATAAGGTGGCGGACACTTATAATGTGAATGTTAACAAATTACATGATTATATTTTAACTCATTTACCCCAATGGAGCTCAGGAAGTTTGCTCTGTAACTTCCTATGGGCGGGGCCTAAGTATTTTCACAGAATCAAATAATGTCCTCACATTTCAAACAACTGTTCATATCTCTGGAACCATAGGGGTTAGGAAAGAAGTAGAAATGGCAACTTCTTCAGCATAATCTATTTTTATAGTGGTGGTATTCTTTAGGTTCTAGGTCTTAAACTGAATTTTATAAGTTATAATAAACAGAGTAAATGTTACATTTGTAATATTTTGTAAACAACTTACAATATCTCAGCAACCACTCAAGTTACACATATACTGTCAGCAGCATTTCATCCATCTAGCTGAGAGCTTTCATATGAGTCTAAGGAGTTCTGTCTGTATTACTTGGTTGTTCAGATATTCAGAAAAATGTGAAAATGATATATATGTAAATTAATATAATGAAAACAACAGTTAATATATATTTACCTGCACAATACAGAGGTAAAATATTAATTCAGCTGAGTTTGCTGTTATATAAGCTTTAAGATGAAATCTTTTGAAACTTTGTACATGGCATGGTTTTGGAATTTTTGATGCAAATATGAACAAGCAATATTTGTCACCTAGAGGCGTCAGTAGGAGTTAACTGCAGATGCACCTGGAGGCAGACTTGGATGTAAGGAGTTAAAATACAAGACCTTGGGACTGGACAATAGCTATCTGAAAGAATGTATCCGGAGGGGTATTGTCTCGAAAGGGCTATGTGTTTTTAAATACTCCAATAATGTCAAAGAGGGCACTGAATTTTATGTTGAATTGTTGAAAATTTTTGATACTTGTGGGTTTGATATAATGAAAGCTATTATTAGGGAGAACGAAAGACAAATGGAAGTTTTATTTAATGAAATAGACTTAATAGAGCAGTTGTCTCTGATCTTATGTTTACAGAGGAGAAGGTGAAATATTTTAACGTAAAAAAAAAAGTTGATGTAAAATGTGCTTTTATTTACAAAAAGAAATGTAAGCAATTGGATAGAAACATTATAGAATATAAACAAAACTGGAGCTACCCTAAGCCTAAAAATGGTAGTGACAACAAGGGAAATTTTAATTTGAGATTTAATGAAGGGACTATGAATAGAGCTGATAATAGTTACGTGTTAAGACATGACTTTGTTGCATACCAGATGATGAAAATAAATTGAATTTAAAAGACCCTTTAGAGTAGCCCCCACTGAGAAGGTCAGAAGGGTTGAGGCAGAAAACACCAATTCATTACTGCTAGTCCAATATGAACAAGGGAATGGACAGGAGGAGATATCAATCAGTGGAGGTTCAAGTCTGGATTTTGAGGAAATAATTTGTGAAGGTAATAAATATACATTTAGGAATTGTAATATATTTAATTACAGTAGTTTGGAAGTTAATAAAATATATATTTTAACTTGTTTACTAAAGGTTTGAAGTTTATTCCAACTAGTAAAAGTAATATTAGCCAAGTGTTGATAGATCTTAAGCAAATCATTTGTTAGGAAGAAAGATTTAGAGTTATTCTTCCCTATTGAAAAGAGAAGACAGGATGATAGCTTTAGAAACAGAAGTATATACAATCACCCTATACATCCACAGTTAGAAAATGTTGAAATACAAGTGGAAAAAGAACTTAGGCTGGCACTACAGGGAAGTAAAGTGTATCCCAACCTCTCCAAAAAGGAAAGATAACCACTTGATGGCTTAGGATGATTGATGAAAAAAAAATTCAATATTTGTGGTTAGATAGACCTAACATCCATTCCCTTATTCCTAAAGTACATAAGGACATGGTGGCTCCACTATTAAGTCCTATAGTGGCGGCAAAAGGTTAAAAAACCTATCCTATAGCTGAATGCTTGGAATGTAAATTAAAAGAAGTTTGGATTGAACAAACAGGTATATTAAATTACTCTTGGGATTTTCTGAGGCACATTAAGATTAATTTATCTAGGGAAGATCTATTATTTGTAACAACTGACATTCAAGACCTTTTTACTATTATTCCCCACAAAATTGGGCTTGAGTGGTTTGAGGAAGCATTAATTTATAGTAGAGCATTCACTAATGATCAGTGCAGACTATATGTTGAATGAATGGAACTGGTCCTGGATAATATTTTTTTATATTTTGAAGGAGATTTTTTCAAACAAATGAGGAATGTGGCAATGGGGGCCTGTTGTTCTCCACACATGCTAATATTGTCTTGTCCGTTTGGGAGAAAAAATATATTTTAATTTGGTCTTTGTAGAAAAATGGAATCTACATTAAAGATATTTAGATGATATGGACAGGGTCAGTATGAGAATTCGAAGAATTTCTGGAATATATTAGTAAAACTACATATTTTTTGAAACTCGCCCATAATATTATGAGGGATAAATTAAATTATCTGGATGTTACCATTCACAAAGTGATTGAAATGGGGGAATTTAAATCCAGAGTTTTTAGGAAACATACTTTTTAAATTTGTATTTATTATTTAGCGGTGTGTACCCATTTAAACAAAAGAAGAGCATTATCAAATGGCAGTTCATACGTGGGTCTAGGATGACTTCTGATCTAGATTTTTCAGAAGAGTGTTCTAAACGTAAAAAAATGCTTCTGGAAAGAAGATATCCTATTAATCTAATTGAAGACGTTATGAAGGAGGTTAAGAAATACAGACTAGGGAAGTATAGTCCCATATGGGGGAATGACCAAGATTTTATGCTGATGGAAACAATGAGTGTAATTATAAGCAGATAAAAGAAAGTGGGGATGAAAATTTTAAAGGAGCTTACATAATGAATTTCAAAAATGATATGAATATCATTAGGGAAGTTATTAAGAACAATTGGTCTAGGTTTGCCTCTTATTCAGATTTAGAAAGACTCGTTAAGAATCATTTGAGATTTGTGTACAAAAAGGTAAAGAATATTAAAGAGCTATTGGAAAATAATAATATTCTGAAGGGAGGGAACACAAAACAGGTACCTATAAATATGGAGCCTGTAATCAATGTCCTTTTATTTTGAATACTAAGGCCGTGTATGTAGCAGCTAGAGACAAATATATAGAGGCTATGACTTATTCTAATTGTAATAGTATGGAGTGATTTATTTAGCCCTATGTAAAAATGTGATGCATTTTACACAGGGAAAAACATACGTAAATTAAAAAGGAGAATATATGAACATGTAAATGAAATAAAAAAATAAGGACATAAAAATGCACTTTATAAGCGTACCTTGGATTGTACTAAGGGAAGTTTTCTATTCTTTGTTTTGGAAGTGGTTAATCAAGATCTGAGGGGGGACCATGGGAGATGAAAATAAGAGTATTGTGAACTCTATTGAAAGCCGGTGCTGGAAGCTAATAACCCCCATTTTAAAATTAAGATCTGCTAGGTTATAAAATGATTCATAGGTAGGATTTTTAAAATGTTGTAATTTATATATTATTTTATTTCAAATGTTATTCTAAATGTTATTGTAAATGTTCATTTTATTTAAGATATTTTGAGTGTTTTCAGTACTTGTTGGCACACACATATATTCTAATTGAGTTATATTTGATTGCAATTTATAGATTCCTCCACTAGATGTCATTGTTTAGCCTTCATTAAAACTTTATACATATTTTATACATTTTTAATATGTTTATAGTTTTTTTTTATGTATGCATCACTTTCTCATAAGATATGTATACACATTTAAAGTCCATAGATGTGAGTATGACTTACTTTTAGGTATTGGGAATAATTAGATAATTCAGGTTTTTATTGGTTAATTGTTTCTGATTACATGCTGTAGATATAGTACTTAAGGACATTAGTATTTAGAAATTAGTATTTAGCATTGTATATGATGAAGTCCTTTTACTGGGATGAAAACATGGTGACAAAGTTAAGCATTAATAAAGTAGTCTACAATTTATTGGAAATGGCCATTCAGTTTATTTTCAGCTTATTGTATTTATTTGGAATTCTGGTCCTTCCAGTGCTAGTTTCTTTGTGTTTTGTATGTTTTTTTAGTGCTTGTGATTCCTCATTTTTTGTATGTTCTTAACATATTTGCATCTTTCACATGATGTGTTTGTGTGGACTAGGAGTAGAGGGTTGTCAGTGAACATGAGGCAGTTGTTATACTGCCTCACAATGCCCCTGTCAACCAAGCTGGCAGGAGAAACTGTGGGAAATTGTCCATCAATAGTGATAGGTAAATTTATAAGATTAGGAAAAGAGGTCACACTTAGGAGTGGCTAGTGGGTGAGAGGTATGTTGGTACCTCTGAGGCTACGCTTAGTGTTCCACAAGAAAGTAGCTAGGCCACATGAAACCTCTGGAGGACCACAAGCAAAGTGCTAAGGGAAAATTTAACAAACAAAATGTTTACTTCTATAACCACCAATGGTAACCACTGCTAAGTGGCAGTGCACAATGGAGAGCTACACGTAAACAAGTGCACACTTGGTGCTTAAATAAAAGAAGAAAATACCCTTTGTAACTCAAACTAGCCAATAAGAATGCTCTCTCTGAATTCTAGTCCAATCACCCTCAATTAGATGGGACCCAGACAATACTGTCCTCACACAAGGGTGCAGAAGGGCTTTCACCAACATAGATGGCTTGAAGTTTATACTCAGAAGTTACAAAACAGACCCAGAAATAGCAAACGTGAAACTGGGTACTGCTACAGCTAAATGAGTACTATGTGCAGTACAATGTGATAAAAATAGTTCAGACAATTCATACAGATAGTGGAATGCAAATACAAATTAAAAGTGCAATATTAGAGCAAAAACAGGCACTTATAATTAGTTGGAAGCAACAGATACCTCATATATTTCAGTATCTCAGTGAAGAGCTGGTTGTAGTGCTCAAGTGATACCAGTCTAGATTCAGCAAATCTGAATCTAGTCTCTGCTATAAAATGCAGAAGGGCTAGAAATTCAAAGTGCATAAAATTACAGTCACAACAGCAAAAAGCAGTTTAAATAATGCAGCCATTCACCAGCAATTCTGAGCATAGAAGGGTGTGGCCACACTCCCCTGCCAGAAGAGTCTAGATCACATACCATCCTAGTATAAAACAACTGGTTATGGAGTACAGGTGTTTAAGCCAGAAGTAAGACATTTCAGAATAACAGAAACAATAAGCTTTCAACCAGCAATTTCCATCTAGAAGGATGTAGGCTATCCTTTCCTGCCACAAGAGTTTAGACCACAAATCCTCCTAATATAAAGTAACTGGTTTGGAACCCAAGTGCTTACACCAGAAAAGACACTTAGAATAACAGGCACAATAAGCCTTCACCAGCAATTCCCAGCATAGAAGGGTGTAAGCCACAGTCTCCTGCCACAAGAGCCTAGACCACAACCCTCCCAATGTAAAGTAACTGGTTTGGAGTCCATGTGCTTAAACCAGAACTAAGACACTTACAGAATAACAGACACAATGAGACTTCAGCCAGCAATTCCCAGCTCAAAAGGGCAGAGGCTACCCTCTCTTTCCACAAGAGTGAGACACAAACCTTCTTAATGTAAAATAACTGGCCTGAAGCCCAAGTCCATTAACAAAACTAAGACACTTAGAGTAACAATTGCAATTTAATCAGGCTACTAACAAGCAGTAATAAATGCAGCAGAATAAATGCAATGGAACACTTTCAGAACAAGCAGTAAAAGCAAAATAAAGAATGAAGAGACACAAAAACAGTAAAAGCAGCTAAATAAAGTATTTTTAGTTAAGTAGGAAAAGAGGAAACAGAAGAGAACTCAAACTTAAGAAACTAAGGGACAGAAATACAGTAAATGCAGCTGAATAAAGGGTTTTTAGTGAAGTAGGAAGGAAGGAAACAGAAGATAATTCAAGGTTAAGAAACTAAGGGACACAAATATGGTAAAAGTAGCTGAATAAACTATTTTTAAAGTTAAGTAGGAAGGGAGGAAACAGAAGATAATTCAAGGTTAAGAAACAAAGGGGTTGGGTCTTCCCAAATGATCTCACTCTACACAATAGAATGAGCTGATGTGATAGAACTGGAAGGTGTGTCCAGTATCAAATTTCTAGTAGAGGCGGGCAAATCAAAAGCAACCAGGTTTTAAGAACACAACAACAATTGGGTGAGGGGGTTCAGAGAAAAAAATGGAGACTGAATCAGAACAGAAGACAAGTAAAGAAACCTTGGAACTTAATCCTGCCTACTCTGCCTTAATCATGAGATATATTCACAAAACACAGCTATTGCAGACTACTGTTAAATGCTGCAACCTAAGAGTAGCACAGGATTGTTAAATATCACTGAAACAGTGCAAAAAATATATACTTATATCAGCTTTGTAGGCCGCGGTGGTGCAGCGGTTAGCATTGTCACCTCACAACAAGAGGTTCTCCCATTCGATTCTCGGCTGGAGCGCCTTCTGTGTGGAGTCTGCATGTCCTCCCCACAGTCGAGTGACGTTTAAAGACATACAGGTAGGTGCATGCATAAATGGGTGTGCCTTCTTTGAAGGTTGGGTGTCAGGCTGGCAACTCGGCACCATAAAAATCCACTGCCAATCATTAGCAGACCAGAGTTCCGCAGTGGTGACCCCTAACTGGGAAAAGTTGAAAGACAAGTATACTTATTTCAGCTTTGTATTTCCAAATGGCTTTAGAAGCAGTAATTTTTGTAGCTAGCCACAGGTGAAGGCAAAAAAGAGCAGAAACTTACAGAATTAATTCCTTTATACCACTAAGATGAAAGGCTTTTCTAGAGTTAAACCCTCATGACAATCAAATTGCAACACAAAGAGCTACTATAGCAATAACCCACGCCTGGGTGTGGGTAATGCTGGATTTACCCACGGTTGGCATGGTTTGGTCACGAGGGCGAAGCCCGAGTGGCCAAACAAAGACAACCGTGGGTAAATCCAGCATTACCCACACCCAGAAGGGGGTTGTTGCTATTATACAACATTATTTAAGGAAAAAAATAATTACTTTTCTTAAATAATGGCATTGTATAATGCCTCCTTGCTGCCCTTCCGCAGCTGTCTGGTATTCTGCGGCAGTTCTGATGTACTGCGCATGCATATGCCTATGCAGTACATCAGAGCTGTGGGCAAAAGCAATGGAGAAAGCAAGATCTCCGTTGCTTTTTACAAACTGTTTCGCTATGTTAAATGGGTTTAACATAGCGAGACAGCTTTAAAAAAAGCAATGGAGTCTCTGTTGCTTTTTTTAAACTGTCTCGCTATGTTATACCCATTTAACATAGCGAGACAATTTTGAAAAAAGCAATGGAGAAAGCAAGATCTCCGTTGCTTTTTACAAACTGTCTCGCTATGTTAAATTAGTTTAACATAGCGAGACAGTGTGAAGCAACGGAGATCTTGTGTTCTCCGTTGCTGTAAAAAAGAGTTATAGTAATGGAAAAAGTCCGGGCGACCGGACCTTTTTCCATTACTATAACTTTGATTTACAATGTGCACGCTGACCAATCAGTGTGAACGTTTTTGAATATTAATGGGGGGGTCGTTGTATAATGACCAGTATTTCACACCTAAATAAAAATGGAGACAATCAGAAGAGAAGTAAAGACAAGTAAAGAAACCTTGGAACTTAACTCTGAGAGACGCATTTTATGCACTGAGTTTTAGGCCATGACTCTGGCACCAATTATTTTTCTATGCCAGATCCTCCTGGAGGATATATACATCTTTGGGGGATTCACTGATTGCACCCACTTTGCAATCAGCAACAAATATGGTCAGCCAAAGGCCATCTACATTTGCCTTGACTTCAGAGAAGTATATTTCAAACAGGTGAGGTCCCAGGACTGAGCCCTGTGGGACACCACTAGTAATAGGCCTCTTGTTGCAGGTAAATTTCCCCACACTAACTTCATGTATCCTGTCTATGAACCATTTGGTTGTCCATCAAGTGACATATGGCTTTTTGCCAAAATTTGTAAGTTTGTGTACAATACCGAAATTAGGTATTGTGTCAAATGCCTTTGCCTGGTTAAGGTAAGCAGTATGCATCATTTTGCCGCATCCACGGCATTAGTGACCTTCTCAAAAAAGTCCACCAGGATTAGTAAGCATGCCCTACACTTGACTATACTAACCTGGGATGGTTCCAGTGTTTGAAGGTTTCCTATGTCTTTATCAGCCCATGATAATTATTTCCATGGCCTTGCATATAAGAAAAGTCATACATATGAGTCTGTAGTTCCCTAGGTCTATGGATGGTCCCCCTTTTTTATAGAGGAATGACTGTTGCAGTTCTCCATTCTCTAAGGACAAATCCTTTTTTTAGTTGTGGTTGAACAGAGATTCTAGTAAGCCTGCCAGGTCATGTTTCAAGCTTATTTAGGAGGCATCCAGGCATATTATCAGGACTCATCGATACACTGTTTTCAGTTTTGGAGAATGCACTGAGGACCGGTTCTTTAGTGATAGTTGGGGGAAAAATGCTAGAGGATATTTCCTGGGCATAACTAGAAGGTGATAGGGTGGTGAAATTGGAGCTAAATTTACCAACCAACAAATTTGTTACATCCTCTGGTTCATTATATGGAGTTCCATTTACTATTAGTTCAGCACACTACTGGGTATTCCCCTTAAGCTTACATACATAACTGAAAATGCCTTATGGCTATCCTAAGTCTGATTGGCTACTTTTTACCTTGAAGTTGACTTTGGTGGGCTTGATAAGTTCCGATTTTTTATTGAGACTGATGAATGTGTTATTTTTATTTATTTATTTATTTATTTTCAGTTGGGCATAGCCCTTCTTTTTCTGAAGAGGATTTTCTTTCTTTTGCTTTACAACCTATTTATACTGGAGGTTCTCCAAGGGAGCTTGTTTTTGGAGTCTGTCCTAAGTTAATTTCAGTCTGGTACTTCTGTCACTATGCAGTTTTTTACATCCTTATACAGGGTTTACATCAACACTTCCACATAAGTCACAGTATTCCCTGACTTTGTGTGTGTGGGGGAGGGCTTGGAATTTATCTGTGCCATAATTTTTTTAATAGGATTTAGTTAGCCTTCGAAAAGTTCTTAAAGGTTCTGGGGGGTTGGTGGGAGTTTGAGCTTTATGTTTATTTCTAAGGTGACTGCTTTGTGATCTGATCTGATCAGTAAGGACATAAGACTCAGGGATGTAACATTCCTTTATATTTGAGAGTACCTGAGCCAGGATATTTGCAGACTAGCTGTTTGAGGGTGTTTGCATTGACCATCTTTGTGGCTTCATGTTAGTTGTTGTGTATGTATCCCAGTTTATGGTGGAATAGTTGAAATCACCCATGAATTTGGCATTGGGCTGGATGGTGAGTGACTCCAGTACATTCAAGTACATAGTATGGTTATCCAGGTTCATAGACAGGGACATGTGGCTATCAAGGGTATGGTATGGGACTTTGTCTAAGGTTAGTTGGACATGGAGTAGCTCAAGCATGTCATACTGTTTGACCAAACTTGAGATGAATTTAATTTTATGTAGATTGATACAGCTCCAGCTCTGGTCCCTTCTTGTGTGGTAGCTGGACTAAATGTGTCACACTTTACCTTCCACAGCCAGGGTGCCTGCCACAGCTTTAAACCATGTCTTGGCAGATGCACAAATGTCAACACTCTCAAGGATGAGGAGCACTTCCAAGGAGTGGAGCTTCTTCATGAGACACCTAGCATTGAGCATTAACATCTTTAGTTTATCTTGAGCAACATTTACTATGTCAGAAGGTTTAGCAGATTGGCCTTGCCTAAAATAGGTAGTATAGGGGTGGATAATCTTTTGGCCAATATCCAAAAGCCTAGTGGGGATGTGCAGACCATATCTGGCAAAGCAGCATGGTCTGTTGATCAAGTCCTCCCTAGATGACAAATATTTGACCCCCTTAGAATGGCCTGAGTAACTAAGCCAATTGTTAAAGTCATTCATCTTCTGTTTATATTGTGGTATCATCCTTTGAGAAAGTAGAATACTGCTCAGTGCTAGGCTCATAGATGCTTGGGATGCACAATCTGAAAGCTCTATCACGTCTCTTCATATAGTCCAGGGAGGTATGTTTCAGGTCATTAACATCCACATGGACTATAACAGAGTCATATTAGTACATGTGGTTCAATGTCCCAAGTGTGCATGTGTGATCTGGCAGATCCTTGCCCCTTTAGGCAACTGACTGTGACTTGTCTCCTTGCTCTACATGGTGAGTGGGGCATCAGTGGCTCTCACAATAGAGTCTTCAATGGCCAATATATTGGGTTGTGTGGTGTTTTGCTTTAAGGGCTTACAGGCTGATTCATTGCAAGATGTGGTTGTATGTGTCCTGGGGAGTTTTGTCCTTGTAGAATGTTTGGGAGGTTGCTGAGGGCAGCGTCTGGGAGGCCTTTGAGGTTTGAGTAGATAGATTTGAGAGTCTCGGCATTGGTGTGTTTATGTCTGATCCATAGATGGTGTGTGTGTGTGTGTGTGTGAGTGTGTGTGTGTATTATTGGCAACCTGTTTGGAGATATCGGTGTCTGTATGTGAGAGTTTTGCCATCAAAGACATACGGTAATTATATCTCTCACATACTGTGTCAGTGTGTTGCTACATTGCCTCCAGATGTCCATTTTCTCCAGGTTGGCTACAGAGACAGTAGGAAAGTGCACATCCGTGGCTGTGGATACTCTTTTTTGTGATCTAAGAGGAACATTGCAAGAAGGGTTTATAACTAAATTAGAAGTTGTGGTGGGGGGGAGAGGTCTAGGATTAATCTAAAGCAACTCTCTTGGGGTGATGCCTCTCAGCAGGCAAACAAGCCACTCTACACTCTGCTAGATACTTGAGGAAATAGCAGAGTAAGTTTTATATGGAAAATTACAAGTCTAGGTGCCTGTGTCTATACAGAGCACTGCAATCCATTGCTGCACAGTTCAGCACAGGTTATATTATAGGAGACGAGCTAGAGAGGAATCCAGTCAATAATCAGTAGAAATGCAATGTGTGTGTGTGTGTGTGTGTGTGTGTGTGTGTGTGTGTGTGTGTGTGTGTGTATTTATATTATCTATGGTCAGATCATGCAGTAATTCACAACTCTGTCACTGTTGTGAATGATATTATAAGACTGAGATCCCAGACTAAGTAAAATGCAAACAGTGAAAATGCAGTGGAAATGTAATAAATGAGACTCAGATTCTGTAGCAATTTACAATTCTTTCACTATTGTGAGAGATACCGCAAGACTAAGGTTTCCTGACAAAGTAAAATGCAAACTGCAAAAATGCAGTAGAAGTGTAATAAATGAGGCTCAGATCCTGCAGCAATTCACAAATCTCTCATAATTGTGTGTGATATTATAAGGCTAAGGTCTCCAGACCAAGTAAAATGCACACAGTAAAACATGCAGTAGAAATTTAATAAATGGGGCTCAGATCTTGCAGCAATTCACGATCACCTGAAACATTATGCAAGCATACTGTTGAGGTGGGGACATTTGTATATACTAATTTTGGTCCTGTGTACATCTGATTAGCAGTGCTTGAACTTGCCATCTAGGTGGCCCTGTTGACTTTCACTACACTGGCAGTGGTAATAGAGAAGACCTTTATATGCTAGATGTGGAATCCTGGGCACTGAGTGCATTTATGTAACCACTTCATTTATCAGCCCACATATGTTGCACAGTACCTGGAAGTTACCAGACATAAAACAGACTATGGACACCAGATGGGACCTTTATTGCCACTTGTGTACAAACTATATCACCCAGTACTTTGAGAAAGTGTGCAACGTCATATAAACCACACATTGTGGTGTCTCTCTCTCCCACAGTGTGTTGGGGAAACAGATATGCTCATCTACATAAAGAAATAGAATATTGAGGAATGTCCTGAGTATCCTACTGATAATACACATAATTTGCCCTTTATCCATGAAGGGCTTCTGTAGCTAGTATAATAAGTATTGTCCATCATTGTATAAAGTCCATGCATTCCTCCTGATCTTCTTCTTGGATAATATATGCCAGCAAACATTAGTGTTTTATCTTTGTTCACTCAAAAATGGTCTGTCAGTTGCTGGTCAGTTAGATGGTGGTAAGTGATAATGTGTAAGTATTCTTTTCATTTGCTCTGCCTTTATATTATCTATGAACACCATCTGATGTGTTATAAAGTTATATGTAAATTATAGCAAATAAAATATATATTTTTTGTGCTGCTTGCCCCTGCTGTCTGTTAGATATCGTCATCCCTCGCCATTTGTTCCTCATCACTTGCAGTTAGTAGAGCATCAGTCTCACTGAGTAAGGGGTCGGCCAAGAGAAGTCATCATTCAGACAGCCATGGGGAACATTCTTCTTATTATTTTTCCAGCTGACCATATAAGTATGCATCCAGTGAGGTGTCTTGGAGGGGAGTTAAGTGAACTGATGCAGTAGAGGATAGCCCTTCACTTCTGCATGTGTGTTCCCTCCAAACAACCATGTCCCTCTCCTCAAGTTAAGAGTGATGATTTCTCAGTCTTCACCAAAGAGATAACATTGTCCAGTATGCTATTGAGTGTGAGCTATCCCTTCCTTCTCCTGGGAGAAGTAAGCAGTCCATGTCTCTTTCACTCCTACTCCACCTTGCGTGGATCTAATCATACCCTGATTGCCTCGGCCACAGTCAGGGCTGTATTCTTCTACACCACAGAACCAGGCCAATGTTGTTCTTCCTTCGGCTTTTCCCAGTTAGGGGTCACCACAGCGGAACTCCGGTTCGCTAATGATTGGCAGTAGATTTTCACGACGCCGAGGTGCCAGCTCGACGCCCAACCTTCAACGAAGGCACGCCCATTCACGCATGTCTTTCGAATGCCACTTGAACACGGGGAGGACATGCAGACTCCACACAGAAGGTGCTCCAGCAGAGAATCAAATGGGAGAACCTCTTGCTGTGAGGCAACAACGCTACCGCTGCACCACCGCAGCTGTCACCACAGAACCAGGCCAATGAAATGTAAATTAGTGCCTTCTACACCACAGAATCAGGCCAATGAAAAGTAAAATAGTGAAGGTTTTGAAGATAATAGGATGAAAATGCAACAAAAATGAATGGAATACATTTTGTTAAATCACATTCAATGTTTTGCATTGCATAATGTTTGCTTCTTTCAAAACAGGGATTGACTGTATGCTTCACTGATTTATGTTTCACTGAAAAAGTCTGCATGTTAGAATGAGATAGGAAATCACTATAGGAGGAGTGGGTGGATAAAGTAAGTCTCTCCTTACCTTCATTATTTTTCAATCTTGGAGTTTGTTTATTTGGAGTCACCCTAGTAGGGTGTTTGTAGTTTTTCCTGTCTTTCTGTGGATGTTCTAATCAATGTCTTTCTTTTCTTAGGATGGTTGTGTTTCATTTTACCAGTATGAACTCAGCATACTTTATTAAAGCATGGTTTGGCAGAAATCTATTTTTCAGAGTTGCTTCTACCTTAACATTTATAATTTAAATAGCAAATGTATGTATGTGGAGGGGGAATAAGGTAAGGGTCTTGTGCACCATCTAAATATGAATACTTGCACAGTGAGAGTAGAATTGTTTCACCAACATATTATGATGCTATGTTTTAATTGTGAGTCAGTGAGCTATCTCCAATTCGATAAAGTGAAGATATCATAGAAGCTAGTCAGAGTGTAGAACTACAATTCTGTTGATAAAAGATGCACAGCAGATACAGTATTTGGTATCACGAGAAAAAATGGAATATTGTAAGACAGTTTAAAGCAAATAAATACAGTGAGTGAAACGAATGGTGCAGCAGGGGAAAGGTGGCTTTAGGAGGCTATAGATGATACCTGTCCTTGAAATAACTGTCTTCTTAATTCTGCCTCTATATCCTTTTGGCTTGCCTTCCTGGTTTAAAAATTAATGAAGTAACAGCAGTAAATAGAAATTATCATACTTATTACAACATTCAGTCCCTGATAACACAATAAGTATTCTTTTGTTTTTTTGTGAACACCTCTTTTCAGATAAGAATCAGGTTTGCTGAACACAAAATCAACAAAGCCCTTTTGTACATCATTTATATTATATGCCTACAATGCAGATTTCAAGGGATCCTCCCTTTTGTGCACACAGCTATCAAAAGATTGGCATTAACAGCTCTTGGTATAAAAGTCCTGAAAGTTTGCTTCCTTAGCATTTTCTGTAGGACACATACAAAGGTAATATAACAGAGGTAAGTAATCTGTTTATAATTGTCTCCATTCTTCTCTCATCGTCTTCATTATTTCATTGTCTTTATTTTTTATTTTTTGTATGCAGTATTTTTTGCTTTTTACCATTCTTATTTCACTTCCAGCTCCCCCATATCCTTTTATCTATCCCCCTTAATTACTAACATCATCACCTTTAATATCATTCTCCCCTTAGTTATTTAAGATTCTGTTTACTTCTACTAACACAAAGAAGATTCTTATGCACACAGACTAAATTAATGCTAAACTCACTTTATTGAGAATGGCGGATTTATTAACAAACAGCAATATGCTACAGAAATGTGCTGTAGACAAGAAGTAAGATACACTAGAGTTTTCACATATAAAAGATTAATAGAAAAACATTTTAAAATGTCAATTCATGAGTCAGACACTAGAACAGAGTAACAGAACATGTTTTGTTTTTGTAAACACTGGATTAAGGACTCATGATGCAGATAGCTGTTAAGTTATAGTCACTGATATTTGAAGAACATGGGTCAGGAAGTGCATGTCCGGCTGTACACACCTCTACTGCTTGTGATTTTAAATCTACATTGTTCTCTTTAGTTACAGATTAAAAGTTGGAATATACCTGCAGCGTGGAACCATTTTAAGAGTTGAAAAAAAATGGAGAAACTTCTTGCTGTCACTGTGCTGTTGATTGCATCACTTATACATGACTCGGAGGGTGAGTGAAACTTTATCATAGAGCTGAACCACTGTGAACAAGAAAGTTGTACTCTCCTGAATACTATAGTCCTGTAAACCTTAAGACGAGAAAGCTAGTAAAAGAAGATCACCATTTATTTGTCACTTCTCTGAATTACATACAGGCTCTGACATAAAGGCAGTAGACTAGAAAGATTATGCTACAACCAAGGGTGTGTTGGCTGTATATGGGGAGGTGTGTAGCTGTTCTCTGTTGAGGACTGTGCTCTTGAAACACAAAAGGCACAGTCACAATACACTACTTCTCCTCAGCTAAATGTCACTGTCCCTGAATTAAAGTTCCACATTTTGCTATATTTTCTCATAGTGTGCTGTGTGGGCATTTTAGCTGTTTAGTTACCAGTAATACTGCATTGTGGCAGTGTCTCATTTGTGATTGCGATACTCTGGGACATAGTGGTTAGTCTGTGGACAGGAATTAAATTGTTGGTATGAACTTGTGTGCAACATTTTTTTTTCGCTGCTTTATAAGTTTAATTTCTTCTACCCCTTCTTCCCTTTGTAATCCTCCTAATGGATGCAGAAAGATGTCACCGCACCTGTATAGACGGATGGACCCGCTATGGGAATCGCTGTTACAAATTCTTCAACACTAAGATGACATGGGATAATGCTGAGGTAAACAGCACATCTATTTTGATAATAAGGCCATGATGAATCTTTACTGACTTTTGATGTATTGAGGTAGCATTAACATTTCCAGGGTCCCATCTTGCAGTATTGTCAGAACAAGCTATAATTTGAGGGTTCAGCACAAATGAAGAAATAAAAAGGCCTTAATTGGCCAGTGGAAAAAAATGGGGACCTTTTCTTGGCAAACTTTACGTAACTGACCGTGTCTTTTTCCTGCATTTAATGTGACCTGTAGTACTACTGAAGTCATTCTTAAACATCTCAAATCTGAATTTGTGGGAAACAGTGAAAAGGCCAGTCTAAAAAAAGTACAGATCTCCTCAAAACATCAAGATGTGATTAATTGGGTCATTAGAGGATTATTTCCTGAATGGTGCATGTATTGCTTTAACTTTGTTTAAAGGATTGCAGTCATTCTGTTGATGATTCAGAATTCATCCAAAAATAGGTATGGGTCAAGAAAAGGTTTTGTATGGCTATATGTAAGAAGAATGTGGGTTGTAAAATATGGCAGTTATAAAAGACAGAAAGCAAATCAAGAGATGTTTGTGCCAAAGGCTTGGATGGCAATAGCTGTAAGCCAGTAACCATTTGAAATGTCAGGACCCACTAGAGTGAGTCCTAAAACACAGAGACTGAATGGCTGAAAAAAATAGACTTTCATATACTAAGTCCAAGATAGCAATTTCTCTGAATTTTCCCTTTTCTCTGAGGTATGGTGAATTTGGAGTTGATGTATATGTGTGGTAGTTGGGGACTTGCTCCCCCTTCAAAAAAAAAAGAAGTTTAAAGGGGAAGAGTGGTGTTCAAAATTCTGTTGGCACTCAAAATTTTGCATGCCAACATTTCAGTAGGGAGCCCTGTACAGCACTGTCCATGTTACCGGAAGGAATTTTTTTATGGCCATTGCCAACAAAGATTCAAAAATCAAGATTCAAAGAAACTTTATTGTCTTTAGGACCACAAAAGTGCAACCTAAACAAAATTACAAATGTCACCTCATGAGAGAAATGCAGTGCAAATAACACCGATACAGCGGTATCAGAGAATAACATAAGAAAGAAAATAATACGTATGACACGCAAGAGGTAGATCACATTACATAAACACATTCAATACCCATTATCCAGTGATAAATAATAAATACCCACCACCAAACCCCTACACTGTTATGATAGAGAATAAATAGAGACTAGTGAATAGCAGCTGTTTAGTTACCATATTGCACTTGTTAGCCTTAGACGTGACTCAGTATAGTCAGGGCAGATTTGGTTAGATGCCACAGTATGTTACTGCATTGATAAAGTGATCATCTCTGTCTTCCTGCCAGTGGAACATGTATCTATGTGATTATAGAGCTACTTTATCAATGGTTTAGTGAACAGATAGCACATTTAAGGTGTAAAGATACAGGGTCCTTCCTTGAGACGTCTGCATAGCCCATGAAACTGTGTTACAGGCAGACACGTCAAGCCATGGTGACATATGTCTTCAGAGAGGTGGTGCATTATAATAATATTGCTCTTATTTTATAGTGCTGTAGTGCATGGGGCATGCTGATTATGTTGCAGAACTGACAGAAAGACAATTTAGTTACAGAGTGCTACAGTGTGAGACCCAACTGTAGCAGCTCGTAAAATTACAATAACAAACTTGTGTACCTTTAAAAACTATTACGATTAGGTCTTGCACTGATGCACACATGGCAGCCACCTCAAAACACCATCAAAAGTGCTTCTCTAGTTTTGAAGGTTGTAATACACTTCTGACTGCTGCACAGGAAGAAAAAACTGTGACAGGGTTAAGTGTCTATTAGGTTTTAAATTTATTGGCTGTCTGTGTGGCAGCATGAAAGGTGTTGCATGTCTCAAGATTGTAAAACACTCCATGCTCTTAGAATTTTTTTTCTATGGTATAGTACATCAGGACAGCTATGGCTACAAAGAATTATGATAGAATTCCTCCAGTCCTCTCAACATTGATGTCAAGATACATGTCTCAAGCTTGCCTTCAATCCAGTCCTCTCACAAGGAGATTTTCTTGCAATCCAAGCAAAAAGCAAGCTGGTTATTATCAAAGATCCACTGGTAATCCCCTATCACAGTACTATTACCAGTCAGAGTGAATTACTAAAGGAAGCAACCTATTCTGAAATGAGCAGTTCAAAACTTCCTTGTTTTATGTATTTCATTTAATAATAATAATTATTAATTATTGTTGTTGCTGCTAATTTCTTTGTGTCTCCCATACTGATTCATTTTTATGCAGACATCACATCACCCATCCCTTTAGGAAATTAATCCATTGTCCTGTTGTAAATGACTGGTACTATTATCCGTACAGTATCCGTATTGTATCTGTAAAGGAACTTGGAGGAGGTTGGGATGGGACTCAGTGGCCTTGTACTTTACCCTACAGATTTTTATAGAATGCGATATGTCTTTGAGGTGGCAACTTTAAGGAATATAAGTGTGCTGAGCCCATGTCAGTCCAAGCCCTCAGATGTGCTGTTTCATTTCTATATTACTTACTGCTTTCACACCCCAAAAAAGTGTGTCTGGCTGTAGAAGGTAACCCTTGGCAATGATGGAGCGCAAACCCAGCGCAAACACTGTATCAGCAGATTGTCCCTTGTCTGCTTTTGCTTTTGGCTACTATCACCGCTTGCAGTTTGCACAGTGGCCAATTTCATTCCGAACACCTCTAGTTCCATAGCCCAATTTATTGTCATCCACCCCCAGACACCCAATTTCCCCATTTACCCTGATATATCTTCCTTTTAAGCAGGTCTGTTTCCTTCAGAAAGGAAAGCTTTTCTGGCATCCTTGTTTTAATTTTTGTAAAGCTAATAGTGCTGCTCATTTCCAAATACTGGGACCTTTTTTGTTGCTAAAATGGATTATCATTGGTGTAACAGTGAGCTACTTCATTCTGAAATGGATTACCATTGGTGTAACAGTGAGCTACTTCATTCTGAAATGGATTACCGTTGGTGTAACAGTGAGCTAGTTCATTTCACTTTACTTTTTTCCTCCAGATTGCCTGTAGTAATGCAACAAAAGATGGACACCTGACAAGTATTACCACTGAGGCTGAAAATAATTTCATGGTAGAACTGGTGAAGGCTGTGGATCAGTCTGTGCCCCCGGTATGGACTGGAGGCAATGACCTTGCAAAGGTAGGCATCAAGGGGCTGCAGGTGGTTCTTTGCATCTATGTTAACAGTAGACAATGGGTATAATGTATATATGTATGTATGTATATGTGCACATTCATCCTTTTTCATGATTCTGATTTATACTAGTAATATCCTGTGAACCTGAAATGCAGCAATAGCCATGCTTAATGACCTTCTTTATGTTTCTGTGGCTTTTACCAATGTTTGCCTATGTGAACAGTGCATATGTGTTTGGGGTGGAAGACTGTAGAAACAATTATGACTGCATGCATGTTTCTAATGATTACTTATGCTTTTCCCTAATGTGTTTTCTCACAAGATAACACAGTTTCATCATAAATGTTTTCTTGCATAGTTCAGCTTCTGTTTTTTTTTTTTAACAAGAAACATTTTTATTAAATTATCACGTATGACATAGACAGTCATACATGTATATAAATGAAAACAAACCATGTGGACATAATTTTAGTTGCAAACATTTTTCATCACATACTGTACTGACATAATTGTAGTTGTAAACATTATACATAACTTCTAATCTATCCAGTCATTGCCATTCAAACATTACATAGCTTATTCCAGTCCTGCATGTTTTTAAACCTTATTCCTCCTTTGCATATATTGTTCGCACAATTCCCATTTTATTCCTATGTAATTGCCCCTGTCCTTTTCCAAAGATCACAATTCCAGTTGTTTTATCTCTGTTACTATAATCACTGTTTCTAGTAAAGTTGGTTTGAACTTGGATTTCCATTTTCTAGTAATTGCTTTTTTGGCAGCCACCATAATTAGACTCAGCAAAGCCTTACTATGTCTAGGCAATTCGATTCTGTTTCATAGCTCAAAAAGTCATTAGCTCAGTTACACCAGTTTGTTCACCCAGTACCTCTGACAGAGCAGTCTTCAGAGAATCTTTAAAGTCTAGTAAAAAAAGGATAAATAGCCCCAACGGAACTAATGGTGCTGATTAACCAAAATGTGAAATAACCAAAAACAAAACAGCACCAAAGCACAGCTGTAATCATTTAAGTTATGAAAACTTCTTTTTATCTGCCCACTGTCATACGCACTCATTAAATCTATTTCACATTTCTTGGAAAAAGTTTCCAAAACTGGATGTAGCAAAGGTTGAAACACACTGGGTTTCCTAAAGATAGGATATTTAATCTCAACATTAGTGCCCACAAACATCGTCTTGAGCATAACATTTCTTACATACATTTTAATCTCAATAATAATCTCGCTTAGACTGGAGCCTTTTGTAGGAATAAAAGTCAGACCATGTTCTAATAAGGATAACTGTGCAGTAGTCAATTCTTTACTTGAAACATTATAAATTACCGACTTATTGTGTCTGTCCACATGGTTTTAAAAGTTTGTAGCTTGTCCTCCATTAAGCGTTGTTGCTTCCTCCCTTGACTCAGGGAGCATGGTTGGTATAACTTCTCCCTCTGACGAATTGGTAGAGGTAAAGGGAGTGTCTCTGTGGAGCCAATAACATTTAACAGCTTCGGTCGTACATCCGGTTTGGCATAAACAGCCGGATTTAAAGGGGACTGAGCAGAAGTGCTAGGTATAACACTAGAGTCCAAGCAAACACTCCCCTCAATATTAGTGTTTACACGTTTACTAACTGGGGGATTCTTGACCACTTCAACATCCCTCTCGCTCCAAACACCATCATTGGCAATACCTGAGGGGACTGCCCCCTGCGAACTCTTCAGCCATGTAAAAATATTTCCTTTTGCAAAGTCAGTGGTGTCTCGTAACAACTTCTTAGATTTCTGCAATTTCAAATGCTGCTCATAAGAAGAAACATTATCTATAACCCCATCTAGTTTGGCCAAGAAGTCATCCTTGAATTGATCTAACAACTCGGCATACTTTTTATTCACTATATCAGTCAATTCTTTCTCAAGGGGTTTAAAATAGTCAATGAGCAGCTGTATATAGTTAAAGCTCAATTCCAAATTTAGCTGCTGCCATTTACTAAGCAAATTGAAATAAGTCTCACCATATGTTGGCATAACCAATACATGTAGTCCACGAGGAATCACTCTGTGGAACAGGCATGCCTCGAGATGTAAATGCTGCCATTGGAAATGTTTCAGCTTGAATAATTCAATCTCAAGCTCCAGCATGAATAATTCAATCTCAAGCTCCCTAATGGCATTAATTAAATGAACATCATCATCAGCCAAAGGATCACCTCCATTAGCTGCTGGCTTCACTAGAAGTGGATTGACATCTGTCTTCAAGAACCTCAGGAACCAGTCTTCACCTCTGTTCCTGGCAGGTACATATCCAAATTCAAGGTCATTCTCATTGCCCTCAGCCATGCTTCCATGGGATATCAAACACTAGTAAAAAAAGGATAAATAGCCCCAACAGAACTAATGGTGCTAATTAACCAAAACGTAAAATAGCCAAAAACAGCACCAAAGCACAGTCGTAATCATAAAAACACAGTTTTAATAAATTCAAGGTGAGCGCTTTCATACAGTAAATGTGCTTCTTTGGACAATTATCTCAAAAAAACTGGTGGAATAAATAACATGAACACCATCAATTAAACATATAAATCATCCAGTAAGAAAACACATTCAGTTAATTGATTGAATGGGTTTTCTTACTGGATGATCTGTATGTTTAATTGATGGTGTTCATGTCATTTATTCCACCAATTATTTTAGATAATTGTCCGAAGAAGCACATTTACTGTGTGAAAGCGCTTAACTTGTATTTATTAAAACTGTGTTTTTATGACTTCAATCTTTAAAGTCTGCCAACTCATTACTCTCCCAGAAAATATGTTCACAGTTACCTCTTTCTTACCCATTACACCTCCAACATTTGCCGTCTACCTGAGGAAAAATTCTTTGGAGTCTACTTAGGGTATAAAAATACCTATGTAAACACTTCCAAGCAAAGATCCTACATCTTCTAGACT
This sequence comes from Protopterus annectens, assembly GCF_019279795.1. Classification (NCBI taxonomy): domain Eukaryota; kingdom Metazoa; phylum Chordata; order Ceratodontiformes; family Protopteridae; genus Protopterus; species Protopterus annectens. The sequence continues at coordinate 1,157,120,705 of NC_056743.1, read as the reverse complement.
TTGTTGCATATTTGGGAGACATACATGTATCCCATTGTTTCTTTGTGAACTGCTTATTCAATCTCTCTTCTAAATCCTATCTAACCTCTTCTGATTGATTCTTATCATGCAGTATTTTATTCCCTTTTTAGCAGCAGCTTCTGTTCTAGATTCTACTAAAAATTATACCAGTGCTGATTCACTTAGGATCCCCCTATTTCTTTCTCTTTGCATATACACTGATATAAAATCATTATAGTTAAGGCAATCTCTATCCTGCAGTCCAAATAAATTTTTGGCCTCTTCCCATTCTGTTACCTTTCCCTGTCTAATTTGTTCCCAGTACCTTTGCTCTTTTACAAGTTTTCTCCAATAAATTAATTTCAGCTTTGGTTTGCTCCCTAGATGCTATAATGGATCTATATTACTTAATTGAAGTTTTATTTCCATGAATACTTAATCATTAACCCCTTTATATCAAACATCCATTCATCGAATGTTCACATCAGTGAACGGTTTTCATAGGGAAGGGAATTACTTGTCCACCACAGTGATCGTCACATACACTACATTATTTCAAACCCACCAAGGTGGAGGGCTATGCCCCCCACCCCCACTTATATATCAACTCTGAAATCGTACTGCAGTGGGGATTCTAATGATAACCAACTCACTTCTGGTGATGCTGAAACATGTGAGAGGTCCTCATTGTTGTTACATTGAGAACAATTATATGGGTCCCTTAGTGAATATTATCATGAAACATGCGAAAGGAGGCAAGTTTTATTGTTATTCTGAAAGGGTGGTGTACATCGTGGTTTGAACCCAATGTAAATCAAGTGTTTTATTGTAGGCAAAACCAAAAATGCTCTCAACAAAATAATCTATCAGCATGTTTATAGTATACAGAAGGCTGACAGCAAGAACGCCCTGGCTAGGCATTTTGTATCCTTTCTAGGTTTTTAAAGATTCAAGTTTTTTTTATTTTGGAACAAGTACATGCAGCTGCCTACACAGGGTACTGGAAGAACAAATATACTGTGAAATATTGTGACAACTTAGATTAGATGCCACACATTTGTCTGGGATTAATGATGGCATTTCTATTATCAGTGAACTTAAAATGAGAGCTTCCAAGTTGTAAATAGTGTTATTCATTTTACATTTACTGTCTCTAAGATTTTCCCAGGCTTTAGTGGTCCCTGTTACCTGATTGGGCATTTTTTGGAGGGGATGTTTTCATGAATTTCCTTTAAAAATTATTTTACTTCCTGTTTCATGGTTCTGATGATGTCTTTTATATAAGAAGAAAGCCCTAAACCGTGACTGTTTTTATCTCCAATTTTTTTTTTTTTTTTTTTTTAAAGTTCTGACATTGTTAGGCTGCTGGTGTTTGGTTCTTTTGTTTACATCTGGACTAGCTAGTGACCCACTTGAACTCATACATGTGCAGCTCATCATAAACAGGGTCTCGTACCATATCCTTGCAACTTATAGGTCCTCCTCCATGTTACAGGAAAGCCATACTACCCATTTCAATGTGCTAGAGTCCCTCACCATTCAACCCAGAAAGATATTCAAAGGGATCTCAACTACCCACTATAGGTTGGGAATCCTACACCACTTCTAATGTACAAGACCGGCGATTATTAAACTTCGTTAATACCAATATCCTGGAACAGTTTGTTCATTCTCCTTCCAGGGTTACAAACATAAGTTCATAGGTAGGTACTAGGCTATCTGCCCAAAGGCATTTATAAGCCTAGCTGGAATGTGCTGTCTTTCGCCGCCCCTTAGATTAGTTCCCTGTGCCTCTGTCCAGCAGAGCCACTGAAGTGATCCCCGGGGTAAACTTCCTGTTTCCCATCCACTCGTCAAGGCTTCCCTTGAAGAGTGTTAGTGAGGAGCTCTGCCTGATGTAGATTGGAATCTTGTTCCAGAGCATGGGAAGTCTCTGGTACAGGAATCTATTTCTCCAGCATGTCCTATTTATTGTTGTGGTGAGGTTTAGATCCCTAGAGCATGTGGTGCGAGGGGATATGGTTTTCTTTAGGTGGAGCATATCCATCAGTTCTGGGTTGGACATGGCCTTGTATGTCAGGCAGAGATCACCTCTGAGTAGGCGGTATGCAACCGAGTACAGCTGGAGTTTCTTCAGTCGAGCTGCATAGGGCATCTGTTTGAGGCCAGTGATCCTCTTGGTGAGGTACTTCTGTGGTCTTTCCAGCTGTTGCAGGTGTCTTGTAAGGTACATCCCAAATGGGGTGTTGTACTGTATGATGGGTCTGATGAGTGATGCATAGAGGGGCACAATGACCTCTTTTGATCTGGATGCAAACCCTTTTGTGATTAGGTGGGCCACATAGAAGGATTTTCTAACCACTTTGGCAATGTGATTATCAAAGGAGAGATTACTATCTACTTGGGTCCCCAGATCCCTTATGTCATCTTCCGTATTTAGTGGGCTACCACCTATGTGGTAATTTGTGGGTACTTTGTTTTTTCCAAAGGGGATGACTATGCACTTTTTGGCATTTAGCTTGAGGTCATGGTTTTGACACCAGGTATCTGTCTCAGTGAGACCCTTTTGGAGGATGTCTGTGTCAGCCGGAGAATCAGTTATACCCCCTAGTTTGCAGTTGTCTGCGAACTTGGTCAACCATAGTCCTCTTGTGCTTGCCTGTACCACTGAGAAGTATATGCCGAACAGGAGGGGTCCTAGGACTGAGCCCTGGGGAACGCCACTTGCAACTGGTTTAAAGTCAGACCTAGCTCTGGCAACTCTTACCATGTGGGTTCTGTCCATGAGCCAGTTGGCAACCCATCTCATGACATAGGGGTTTCTGTTCAGGCTGGTGAGCTTGTCTATAATACCAGAATGGGGAATGGTGTTGAAGGCCTTTGCGAGGTCTAGGTAGGCTATCTGGACCACCTTTCCCTCATCTATAACCTTGGTAACTGTCTCAAAGAAGTCCACCAGGTTTAGGAGGCATGATCTGCCCATAACAAATCTGAACTGGGTAGGATCCAGTGTTTGGAGGTTCCCAGTGTCACTGTTAATGAGATACATGATGATGCGCTCCATAGCCTTGCAGACCAAGCTAGTCAGGCTTATAGGGCAAATGTTGCCAAGGTCTGTCAGAATAACTGTTGTTGTGCACCACTCTATGGGCACATAGCCTGTAGAGAGGCTGAGTTTGAACAGCGTGTTTAGGTGAGGGGTTAATTCGTCTTTGAGCTCCTGTAGGACACAGCCTGGGACACCGTCCAGTCCCATTGATGCTGTGTTTTTGGCTTTGGAGAGGGCTGTTTTAACCTGAGTGTCTGTGATTTCAGGGGCACTACATTCTTTTGGTATGGTTATGGGACCTTTTGGGGGTGAGAGGGAGGTGAAGTTTGCACTGAACCTGTCTGCCAGGATGTTGGCGATATCGGTCGGTTCAGTGTATTGCCATTTTGTACTAACTCCGAGCAGATCTGGGAATTGCTATTTAGATTCTTGACATAGCGAAAATATGCCTTGTGGTTATATTTGGGAGTCCTTGGCAATTTTTTTTTTTCGAAGCTAGCCTTGGGTGATTTTATGAGAGATCATAGTTTCTTGCTGATACTGATCAGGGATGTCTTCCCTCTTGGGATTTTACTCTTTTTTTGTACTAGTTTCCTCCTCCTATTGTATAGCTTGTTTATGGCAGGAGTCCACTGGACTGGTTTCCTTTTCTTGGAGGAGTGAGTCTTGGTTTTGCTTGGGATAGCATGATCCATGCATTCTTGTAGGTGCCTGTAGAGTGCATTAGTAAAGGATTTTGCAGCTTGGGTAGCATTATCCTTTAGCATGGGGGATATGAAACTTTCCACCTTGGTCTTAAGTAACGTGAAGTTTGCTTTTGAAAAGTTTTTCACTGTGGTTTCTTTGACTGGGGGTGGGGGCAGTATGTGGCTATCCAGAGTGATTAGTTTATGGTCATATCTAACTAGCGAGGGGTTGACTTCCGGTGTGGAACACCGGTCGCCCATGTTGGTGATGACCAGGTCCAATATGTTGTCACCTCTGGTGGGGGTGTTGACCAGTTGATCCAGGGCATTTGAGTTTATAAATTCTAGGAAATGTTGGGCAAGGGAGTTAGTACTTGAGTAGTTCTCTCAGTTAAATTTTGGGCCATTGAAATCACCCAATATTAGGGTGTTTGGTAGGACCTTTATGTTTCCCAGTGTTTCCAGAAATGTGGAATGGGGGTCCTGGGACATGGTGGGTGATCTGTAGCAAGCTACAATTTGAATTACAGTTCTATCCGTTGTTAGTTGCACGTGGATGATCTCTGAAGCATCGTGCTGTGCCTCTAACCTGGAGGTGTGGGTATCCTTGATGAATATGGATACGCCCCTGCCTTTTGTATTTCGGTCCGGGTTTTGTGGCCAAAATGTATAGTATGAGTTGTAGCCTGGTAGTGCTGGGGTGTTCTCTGGAGCCTTAAACCAGGTTTATGTTACTGCACATATATCGATTTTCTCCATAATGAGGAGTGCCTCAAGTGCGTGCATTTTGAGGTTTAGACTTCTGGCATTGAGCAGCATTACCCTCAGTTTTTTGTTACTTCTGCTATTTACGGCAGTGGGTTTGTCTTTTGAGCCTTGCCTAAAAAAGGCACTACGGGGGTGACAAGTGCCTTGAGCATGTCAACCCAGGCTGACAGACAGTGGATCCCCATTGAATGACACCAGAAGCTTAGACAATTGTTGAAATTGATATTTTTTTCTTTATACCGTGGTATCATTCTTGGTGATGGCAGGATGCTATTCAGGGTCAGGGTCTTACCGCCCTGGGCTATGTGATCAGCGAGCTCTTCCATGTCTCTTTTCATGTAGTCCAGGGAGGTACAGCTCAGGTCATTCACACCAACATGGACAATGACAGTCGTATTTGTACTTGTTCTGGAGTGACCTGAGTGCTTGGGTTATGTGGTGGATCCTGGCACCCGACAGGCAGCTAACAATAACCCTTCTCCTTGTTCAGCTTAGTGAGTGGGACGTCAGTGTGCCTGACTATAGAGTCACCTATTACTAGTATGCTGGGTATGTTATTTTGCCTTGCATGGCACACTGGCTTTGTGAAGTATGTGTTTCATGGTTTGTGTTGGGGGATGGAGGTTACTTGGATGTCTGCTTTGGAGGTCTCTGTTGCTTTTGCAGATTTTTATTTAGAGCCACCGAGTATGTTTTTGTGTATTTATGTGTGTTTTTTGCCGGTGCTGGTTTCATAGGTCTGTGAGATACTGGTTGTGTGATGCAAGTAATTCCTTTCTCCCCTTGACTGTCTGGTCCAGTCTTGGGTTGAGAGAGCTTAGCCTCCAGTTTGGCTGTATAATTGCATCTCTTGAATGTATTAGTGTTTGATGGTAGGAGGAGAGGGTTGTCTGTGTACATGGGGCAGTTGTAACATTGCCTTAAAATGCCCAGATTCACCAGTTAGACTGGAGAGTACACCTGAAACTGCCATTTGGGCATGCCTGGATAGGTACAGTGAGCTGCTTTACTGATTGGCTGGTAAGGTCGAATAGAGAGCCTTGTCCTTTTCTACAGTATAGGGGGGTCTCGTGCTAAGGTTTATTAGTATTTGCTATGAGTTTTGAGCAAGTGCCGGGCTGAGAAGTGAATGGTATGAGTGCTTAAGTTGAAAATTTGTGTAGTTCCAAGGGAAAAATTGAAGAGTAGACTTTGTGGAGCCGGGAACAGCTATACCCTAGCTAACTGGCACTGCCCGGCACGCAAAACCACGCTAATGCGGGTTTTATAGCAAGGAAATGAAAGAGAGAGAAATTAGCCCAAAATGGCCAATAAACTACTAATTTCTGGGCTGAAACCACTCCTGCAGGGACAGATAGGCTGCTCAAAGCTCTCCTCTCTCACAGGTGAACAGAGAAACTTCCTTCTATCCAAGGAAGGTATGGACAAACACAGAAACTTGTAATACAGCCCTGAATTCAGCACTAACCTAAAAACTGGACTATACTAGCTTAGAAAGGCAGGAGAACATTTTTTGTTCGTTTTTTTCAGAAAATAAAGCAGATACAATCAAAAAAACACTTTAAATGCACAGAAATGGCTATCATCCATGACTTTCTACTCCAAAACATGGAGGTGCCAATGTTCCTCACCCAATGTATTGTCTTTGCTCATCAGATCACCATAAGGCAGCACTGCTTGAAATAAAAATAAAATCCAGGGATCCAGTGAAACCAAAAACCTTTAGGAACTATTCCAAGGCTAACCTCTCTTTACTAAGTGACACCTTGGCTAAATTCCAAGCACTCCCAAACCCTGTAAACACCATAGCATATGCTGAGCTATTTACAAAATGTATGTACAGCCATATTGATAGCTGTATGGAGCAAGCTGACCACTCCCATATTACGACTATGACAAACTCAAAAGACAAGCCACACTGATGGAATCACAGTATCAATCAGTTATACAGCAAAAGAAAAAAAAATCTTGGCCAAACATAGGAGGAAAAAAGCCATCCATAATAAAATCCCCCTAACCAATCTAAACAGGCAGGTAAGAGGGTTAATTAATACTTCAGAGGCTAAAATTGATGAAAAAATAGCTTCTCAAGCAAAGCGCAACCACAAAGTTTTCAACAGCTATGTCTGTAACTTCAGGGGAAATGTGCAACAATGAGCAAATCTTATTGTGAATGACATCACCCACACTGAACCAGTGGCGATTGCCAACCTTTTGGCTGACAGGTTCAGCTCAAATTTCTCCACCCAACTCCCCTGCCCAGTAGTCCAAAGAAAATACCACATACCACAACCCCCCAACCATTACTAGGGAACAGGTCATCCATGTACTTTCCAAGGCCAAAAATACTGCATCAGTGGTTCCTGATAACATCCCAGGATGCTTAGTAAATAAACATGAAACATGACCTCTCTGGTCCTCTTGAATCACTTTTAGCTGGAGCCTACAGTCAGGTTTTGTGCCCAAGGAATAGACAATGGCTGCAGTTACTCCCCTGCACAAAGGAGGTCTAACCCCTAATCTGGGTAACTGCAGTCCCATAAGATTGACTAGCCTCATTAGTAAGGCCATGGAAAAAAAATCAACATGGACATGATAAATGAGGACATAGGTAACCTGCAAATGTTGGACCCATCACAGTTCAGCATTGTTAAAGGAAGGTCTTGCCTATTAAATCTGGTTGGCTTTTTTGATAGGGTCACCAAAGCATTGGATGAAGGCAAGACTATACACACAGCTTACCTTGACCTGGCCAATGCTTTTGATACAATACCCCACTCAAACATTAAAGACAAGTTCACTAATTTTGGTATAAACCTTTTTATCACTAGCTGGATAGCCAACTGGCTCACTGATATGAGCCAGGAGATCAAAATAGGCGATGCCGCCTCTATCAAGAGGCCAGTCAATAGTCGAGTCCCACAGGGCTCGGTTCAGGACATGCTCCTTTTTGGCATCTATTTCTCTAAATTGGAAGCAAATGCTAAAGGTTTACAGCTTACTAAGTTTGCAAATGACTGCAAGGTGGGAGATATCGACCCCCTTCAGAAATTAGCATTCTTCAAGAAGGCCTATCTCTAACAAATGGTGCCACAGCCATGGTCTTAAACTCAGTGCTAAGAAATGCATAGTTGTACCCTTTGGGAGGTCAACCATCCTGGCTAATTCCATGTTGATAATATGTCCCTAAGAGTTGACCCCATGGTCAGGGATCTAGGTATGCACATAGACAGTAGCCTTACCTTTGACCACCACGTGGCCACAGTAGTGAGGAAATCATTTTATGTTGCACAACTTATAAGTAAGGGCATTGTATCTGGGTCATTATCCCACCATACTCCACCCTTATCAGACCAATCTTAAGAGTACAATGCTTCCTTCAGTACGTACATGACCAGGCATATGCAGCAACTAGAGCAACCTCAGAGGTTCCTTACAAAAAGGATACAAAGTGTAATGAACCTTTCTTATGCAGAGTGCCTTAAAGCCCTTTCCCTCTACTCAGTCTCCTATAGATTGCTGAGGAGTGATCTATGCCTGGCTTACAAGGCATCCGCAAACCCTACACTTATGAATCTCCTACATATTTATAAGTAATATAGTACCAGAAATACAAGGTCTAAGGACCTGAATTCTGTCTGTAGCTTAAACAGAACATGCTAGAGAGACAGATATGTGTCCCAGAGACTGCCCCCCCCCCCCCCCCCCCATGGAACAGGATTTCCATCCATGCAAAACTGAGTTCATCTATTACCCAGTTTAAGCATAACCTAGACCAGTGTATGGGGAACAGGAAATTTACATCAGGCCTGGCTCCCATGTCCCTTATGGACAGAAGTAGCTTATAAATGCCCAGACCTCAGCATCCTACTTGGATACAGGACATTGTTATTCTTTTGGGAAAATAGGCTTAGAAAGGCCCCCTAGGTCATTAGCCTAGCAATCTATGAATCTGTGCATGTATGAATATCTGCACAGACTAAAATTAATAATCTTAGTAGCAGTTTACTTGCTGAGCATCTGAATACATTAGACACTCTCACCTATCCTGTATATACCCTTATAAACCATTACATCTCAGGAAAATATATCCCAGCCGTATCAGAAAAAAGAATTCTTTTATCATACCTCTACACAAATGGCACACATCCACAGAATTCACTAATTATAGATGTATAGCTATCTTAATAGCATTACCACAAGTCCTAGAAAAATGTATCCACTCAAAATAATTAAAATACCTCATCAATAAAAACTTCCTGTCCAACACCCAGCATTGTTTGCATCTCAGACTTAGTATTACAACTGTTCTTTCTCATTTCACAAACACTATAAACCACATGAGAAATTCTGATCACTTAGTATCTTCTGTTTTCCTTGACTTGCCACAGAGGATTATGAGTAGGTCACTGATAGTAACCATATTGTTATGTGTTAAAAACAAGAATGCCAAGAAATGCACCTTGACAGTGAAGCTGTTGAGGTGAGTCTTGGCATCTGTGCTGAGAATACATAACATTTAGCATCAGCGACCCGCTCATAATTCTTTCTAGTGCATGAAGACATGGAGATTTATCTGCTTCGTGTACTGCTAGATGAAGTAAAAATGAAAAAGAGCCAGCTTTCAAAGCCATAATCACTTAGCAATTGCAACTTAGTCCTTAACATTTACACTCACCTACAATGCCTGTCAACTGTCCAGATTTTCGCAGAATGTCCAGATTTTTGCCTCATATGTTAGATCTGTGCCTCATATAGTCCGTGGTTTTCAGACGAATTACTAAGGACTAAAGACACAAAATAATGACATACATTTAGGTTTCAGACTTCATATCCTTCAGAAAATCAGGTAAATACAACCTGTTATTCTAGTAACTTTCTAAGTTTGGAACAGGAAGTCAGGGACGTTACCAATGGATAGCAGGCAGAAACAAATGTTTTATTCTGCTGCTGCAATTTGTACCAACAGATTTTACCGTTTACCCAAAGACCAGACCTTAACAACTTTAACAGAGGGTGCTTAACATTTGTTGAGATTGGGTCTTGCTCCACTCTAGTGTTTAACTGATTTGTCTTTTGCAGAATATCAGCCCGTAATCAGTATGCTCATGTACTACCAAAGCATTCACTGTCTGTCACCAAAATCTACTCATGGATCTTTCATGCCTCACCTCTCCCACTCAGCTCAGTCAAGGTTCCATAGCTATCTCACAAACAAACAGCAGATGTTAAAACGGCTGAAAAAAGACCTTTCATCCTTTCTCTCTGTTTCCAGTGGACTGCCATTGAGTTCACTACTTGGCCCCCTCTTATTCATTGTCTTCATAAATAAACTTCATTCAGAAGCACACAACCATAATACAATATGCAGATAATGCCACCCTTCTCTACTCAGCCCCCTCCATCTCAGGACATAATGACCTCTCCAAGGAGTTCTTCTTTGAAAAAAAAAAAAAACATTGCATCAACCTACTTACTAGCATCTCTTCTTTATGCCTTTCCATTCTGACTAACCTTCATAACACCCCAAAATGAAACAAGACAGCTGTTACAATAAAATGGCTAGATTGACACAAATCTAGATCGAAAAAGTCACCACTGCATAGCCTTAAAACAATTATACTAGCTAGACCTCTGACAACTATTGCTCATAACATAATATATATATAAACCAGACAGTTATTCAGCATTAGAAAATGACATAAACTGTTATCCCCTGGTCAAAGAACTATGATCTCAAAATAAATCACTTTTACTCTCCACCAAATCTAGCAGCACTGCTGGTGGTTCCCTGTCATACCTCTCAACCACTCAGCTTAGGAAACCTGAACAAAGCCAGAAATAATGTTGGGGGCAAATACCCCAAAACAGCCTTTAAAGTGATATGAAAAGGACAAAGTTACTGCCACTTCCCCCAAAAAAAGCATAAATATTCAGATTTATTCACACAAATGCACCTTAAAGGTGGAATTTAAACCAACTAAGTGAAAAAGACAAATTGCTTTCATCCACAGCATAGCTGGCCAACCTTTTCCCAAAAAAAAACGTAAGTTTCCAATTTATTAACACAAATATTCACTTACCAGCCTCAATGGCAGAATTTAAGCTGAACAAATGAAAGGGCAAGTTATCACAGCCCAGCTAGCTATCCCCCACCCCACCAAAACAAAAAGAGGGCAGAAGAGTACAATGAAAAAAACAAAAGAACATAAATACCCAATTTCAAAATATTTAAACAAATACACATGCGCGCACACACACACACGCCAAACTTTACACATGCCTAGCCACCATCCCCCTCCCTTCTCCAAAAATAATAAAGAAAATCTAGTTATATTCACATTTAAAAAAAATGCTTACCTTCAATCCAGTAGTCCACAATGCTCTGGCTGATTCACTTGCTGTGATTAATCCAGTTAGCTGGGTTCAAGTAAACAAAAAAATTTTTTTCACTGCAACACTCTCTACTGCATTGTACTACTGTACAACTAGAATGCTGCTGTTAATTTTAAAAGTAACCACAGTTCTCTTTGGTCCTGTCTGTAGTTCCTCCCAAGTTTCCTCCAGTCCTGTACCATGTTTTCACACTTGGATGCATGGACATATGGGCACACTTAAGAAGAAGAAACAAAGCATTTACTTCAGAGCTGGATTATGGTCAAATGGGGCCCTAGGCAGGGTAATGGATTGTGCCCTCCATACACATATACACAGCACCCCATGCAGCCATTACAGCATCCCATTGCTTAGCTATTTCTCCCCACTTATGATAAACACTGTTTAAACCACTCAGTGTCCATACTATTTTCTTCTTTACTTCTACAATGATTACAGATATTTGGATTTAATTGAAAACTTATTTCAAATTTTATAGCACAAACACTGATAGACCTGTTCTATCTCGCTGTTCATTCTTATAGAGGGGTTTGGAGCCGATCCTCGGCTCCGAGTCGGCCTACTACAAACCTCAAGGTCTTCAGACAGCTCAAGGCCAAGTCCTTATCCCATGATGCACCTAGAGTTACCTCAGATCTAGTTTGCCACTGCAATAGGTCGGTGGTTTCCTCGCACAGCTCGGGCAAGTATAGCTTTTTTTCTAAAAAACTTTTCTAAATTTGATATTACTTATAATTGTTACTGATAGTTATTCATAGTTATAACTTTGATAGCTTAGTTTTAGATAAATCTTCTCCTTTTGGCCTTCATTTTTTATAGGCCTTTAATATCCCTTTGCTTCTTTGGTGTGCCTTTATAAATAGTAGCATAGTTTTATATATATATATATATATATATATATATATATATATATATATATATATATATATATATATATATTGTAGTTTAAATAAGATTCTTTAATCTTTAGACATAGTGTGTGCGAGTGCTTTTAGATAATTAGATAATTATAGTCACATTTATTCTTATACAGCCCATTTGTTGTTTAGGGCTAATTACTACAGTTTAAGTTTGCTAATGTTGTGTGTGTGTGTGTGTGTGTGTGTGTGTGTGTGTGTGTGTGTGTGTGTGTGTGTGTATTCCTTTTTGAGACTACAGTCTGTTATTGTACAGTAGAATTTTTGGTACTGTAGATTTCAATATGGCTGACCAGGAGAAAGATAAGCATCCTAAGTCTGGCTTTAAAAAGTGTCCAAAATGTGGACAAAAGATGTCTGTGACAGTCACGTAAATTACGTCTATTGCCATGGGGCCTTGCATTTGCAGGAAAGCTGCTCCATTTGCCATTCTTTTTCTTCTAGAGTTTTACATGAGAGAAAAAGAAAACTCATTGACAGAGGACTTTTAAAATCTTCATTTAAGGAAGCTTTGAGTGACTAGGATAAATCTAGCCAGTCTCCCAAGTCTTCATAGTCTTCTCAGGCTTCTTCTATTGATGTGACAAAATCTAAAAAAAGTCGATGTCAGCTCCACAGCCTTCAGAGCTGAGCATCTTGTCTTTTTGGAGCCAGTCCCCAGTCCTGGAAGTCTCTGAAGTATTAAAGTCTCCCATCCTTCAGTCGGTACCACCCTCCATGCACTCATCTCGGTCCTTGATCAGCCTATCCAATTTGGATGTGGATCGTGTGGTGCAGAAGTTGCTACAGGCACCAGCATTTGCTAGATTTTTTATCGGCTCTGACCCAAGTGGTTTCGGAACCGAAGACTGTTTTGCCATCGACTTCTTTTCCTCCTCCGAGCCATAACAGTCCTTCAGAGCTGGAGGAGTTGGACCTGATGATTGTTGAGCCTTCAGAGCTGACGCCTGCTCCAGTGCCATTGGTTCCATGAACTCAGACTTCCTCAGCACCTATCGAAGAGTCTAGGAGCCGACACTGTCCGGTCGGGGTCCAGGGAGGATAGTCGGACTGACCTGTCAGTTCTGACTTTGCCTCTCGGGGCCTTGGCTCGCATGAGTTTGGCTCCTACCTCTGGTTTGGAGCCCACTGTTCTGGTGCTGAGAGGATCAGTTTCTCATCGGAGCAGAGGTGCCTTTGAAGCCATGAGGAGAATGATGTCTCCCAAGACATCTACAACTTCAGGTCCAACTACCTCTTCCCCAAAAGCACCTGTGTCCACTTCTGCCTCACAGATCCCTTTGAAGCGTAGAGACCCTGAACCTCAGGAAGCCCCACTGGGTGGCCCCTGCTCTTCCGAGACCTCACCAGAAGTTCCCACTGATAAGGTTCCCAGGAAGAGAATTTGCAAGAGGAAGCACCTAGACTCTCCACAGGAGTCTGTCACATCTGATACTGACTTAGATGAATCAGAAGGGTCCCCACGGTCCCCCTCTGAAGATATCTCATTTGCAGAGATATTAGAAATCCTGAAGCAGAGGGGTGGCTGGAAGTTCAGCAACCCTACTGAAGATGAGTCAGTTCTCCTGAAGGCTTTCGGGTCTCAACCCTCCACCTCTTGGGTGTCTCCACCCTTCGATGAGCTCATGAAGCTGGTCTCTTGAAGGGCGTGGGAGTCTCCGGACACCAAGGAGCCTGTCCCTAGGAGGCCCAATAAATTTATTTCTGCCCCTCAAGATAAGTCCTTTCTCACCAAGGGAGTGCCAGTTGATGCCATAGTGGTGGTGGCAGCCACCAAAAAGGGATGTCAGAAACTTCTTCCTCTATCCATCCTCCAAACAGAGACTCTAGGATCATGGAAAGATATTGGAAGTGCATGTACAGTTCAGCGACTTTTGCCATGCATTCACTGAACCAACTCACACATTTTACAAGACTGCAAAGAGACCTCCTAAAAGAGCTTGGAGATACTCTTCAGGGTACGGTAGCTGCAGGAGCTTCAGACAAAGTTTCCTCCCAGCTTGCTACCCTCAATTCCATAGTGAACTCGTCAATGCATCTTATTTCATATGCAGCTGATGGAATGAGTAGGGCAGCGGGAAAAGGAATTGCTCTCAGGAGGCAATCCTGGATGTGCTTGTGTTCTTTCACGGAGCCCTTTAAGTCATCCTTTGTCAACACCCCTTTTGATGGCTCGTCCCTTTTTGGGCCCAAAGTTAAGGAAACTTTGACCAGGTGTGAGAAGGAAGGAAAGACTCTGTCTGCCATTGGAGTCTGTTTTTCCACCCCTACTAGACCCTACTCCAAGGGTCAAAAGGGAAAAAAGATGTGGTTCCGAAAAGCCCAAGGAGCCTTTCTGGACACGTGGTGAACCCCCTCCAGGGGCAGAGGAGGGGGCAATAATGGAAGACACCACCCTCATGGCAGAGGGGGTCCACAAAACCAGGGCAACAGAGACCAGTTCTTTGGGAAGCCTTACCTGCACTCCTGAAAGGAGGCCCGATTGTCCTGCTCTGGAGGCAGTTGGGGGTCACTTATCTTTGTAGCCAGACGTCTGGCTCAAAATAACAAATAATAACTGAGTACAAAGTATAGTTTCCAGAGGATATTTCATATCCTTTGTCACTCCCCCTCCATTGACAACAAAAATCCTGGATGTTCCACCCAGTTACAGGAAACAAGCAACAGTAGCGGTCCAAACGTTGCTAAGAAAAAGAGTCATCCAACCAGTCCCAGCAGACCAGACAGGATCCAGAATTTACTCAAGATTCTTTTTAGTTCCCAAAAAGACAGGGAATTGGCAACCTATTTTGAACCTCAGCAGACTAAACAGATATGTCAAGAAAGAGAAGTTCCGGATGGTCATGCTTCAGTCGATACTTCCCTTCTTAGGGAAAGACAACTGGATGTGCTCCATAGATCTACAGGATGCGTACTACCATATAAAAATGGCCAGACCATCCAGGGATCATCTGCGCTTCTGGTTGGTTGCTAATCATAACCAGTTTCGAGTCCTGCCCTTTGGTCTCACTACATCCCCCAGAGTGTTCACCAAATGTATGGGAGTGGTCATGGCTCACCTGAGGCATCTAGGATTCCAGGTGTTTCTGTACTTAGACAATTGGTTCCTTACAGCCACCATCAGGCATCAGCTAATACAAGCCAAGGACACCACTCTTACTCTTTGCAATCATCTGGGCATTACCATACATTCAGAAAAATCTGCCTTGTCGCATCACAACATATCGTTTTTATCGGAGCAGAATTGGACACCACCACCACCACCACTTTAAAACTTCCAACAGAAGGAGTTTTACTACTTCGTCAGCAAGTCCAGAACATCATATCCTGAAGAACTAAAGTTGTTAGGCATGATAGCAGCTGCGATAATAGCGATATTGTTGGGTCACATGCACATGCGGATTCTACAGTGGCTGCTATTCACTCAATGGTCTTATCAAGAGCTCCCAATGTCTCATCGCATAATTGTAACAAACACATGCAAAAAGGATCTTCGGTGGTGGTTGACCTCTCTTCAAGTAACGATAAGTTGTCCTTTATCCTACCCTCACCAGCGGCTACAGTGACCACGGATGCTTCCCTGATAGGGTGGGGGGGGGGGCATTTTCAGGGAAGAACAGCCCAAGACACATGGAGCGAACAAGAGACACATCTGCATATCAATGTCCTGGAGATGAGAGCGGCACTTTTGGCATTGCAGTACTTTCAGGACTCTCTTCCTCTGGGGACAATTGCGATTCATATGAACAAGATGTCAGTGGTCTGGTACTTGAACAAACAAGGAGGAACTAGGTTCTATCCCCTTTGTCACAAGGCCCTAAGAGTATGGCAGTGGGCTGCATCCACCCAGCACTTTCTGACAGCAATGCACATCCTGGGGAAATCCAATGTGATTGCAGACAAACTGAGCAGAGCAATTTTGTTGCCTCATGAGTGGTCCTTCAAAAAAGAGATAGCGGAGAGAATATTCCACAGATGGGGCCAGCCTTGCTGCGACCTTTTTGCTTCCCACATGAACACAAAATGCAGAAGCTACTTTGCCCCGATTCCTCCTCCGGGGGATTCGCATACACAATTGGCCTCCAGGTCTCCTCTATGCATTCCCACCAATTCCCTTGATACCCAAATTATTACAGAAAGCAAAAGCCCTGGGAAGGACCATCATCCTAATAGCCCCTCATTGGCCTCGTCAGATTTGTTTCCCCTTCCTTTGACTTTACCTGTTAGAAGAGCTTTGGATTATGGACCCAGTTCCAGACCTTCTGACTCATTTGTCAGGGGCTCTTCATCCCTCTCTTCAGTCCCTAAAATTAACAGCTTGGCTGCTCCAGTTCCCAACATAGCCAGGTTCCATAACCTCTCAAACAAAATGCAGCATATTTTAATATCTTCTCATAAATCCTCTACTAGGAAGTTATACCTTAGCAAATGGAGGAGATTTTCTATATGGGCTTCTCAGAATAACACTGATCCCTACCAAGCTCCCATTTCCTCCATATTAGAATTTTTGACTCTGCTTTTCAACAAAGGAGCTGCGGCAGCTACAGTTAGGGTACATCTTGCTGCCATGTCTAATTTTCATCTTGGCTTTGAAGGATTGAACATAATGTCACACAAGCTATCCAACGCCTTTCTCAAAGGTACCTACCATCTTAGGCCACCAGTGAAATCCCCTTATACCCCATGGAATCTACATTTTATGCTTTCATGCATTATCCTCCCACCTTTTGAGCCAGTTTCCTCGTGATTTGAAATTTTTGTCTTGAAAGACTGTCTTTTTGGTAGCCATCACATCTGCCTGTAGAGTATCAGAGCTACAGGCCTTGTGCATAAAGCCTCCATATTTGATTTTTCATACTGACAGAGTATCCCTGCGAACAAATCCTTCATTTTTACCTAAAGTTTGTACTGAAGGTAACCTTAACCAAATCATAGATTTGCCATTTTTTTCCCCAAACACACCAACAACTTAGAGTATATGCTGCATGAGCTTTATGTTCATAGACAGCTCAGATTTTACCTGGATAGAACCAGAGCGTTCAGAAAATCAGAACAACTTTTTGTTTCCTTTTCAGATTCTAGGAAAGGTATGCCAGTGGCAAAAACAACACTATCTAAATGGTTATCTGATTGCATCACCTTCACTTATTCAGCTGCCAATTTACCTTTACAACACAAAATTAAGGCTCATTCTACCAGAGCAGTGTCCACATCCTCTGCTTTTTCTGCTAGGCTTCCTATAGACAACATTTGTGCAGCAGCCACTTTGTCAAGACCTCATACCTTTATCACTTATTACAAAGTTGATAAGGCCTCCAGAGACAGGGCCTCCTTTGGTTCTACTGTCCTGAAAAGCATACTCGCATGAGCCACTCGAGAAAGATGGTGCTTGGGACGCTACACATCTGTAAGAATGAACGGCAAGATAGAACAACTTCACATAAAGAAGTTATGGACTCACCATAACGTTCCATGTGAGTTGTTCATCTTACCTTCATTCTTACTTCCCACCTTCCTACCTCCTCCAAGGTTTTTCGAGGACTGAGATACTAGTTTTATCATGGTTGCTCAGTCCTTCTAAAGGTTTTTCCTAAAGAGTGATAGAATGGCACATGGTATTGTTAGACGCAGCAAAGAAGATCTGAGGTAACTCTAGGTGCATCATGGGATAGGGACTTGGCCTCGAGCTGTCTGAAGACCTTGAGCGTTGTAGTATGCCGACTCAGCTTTGAACCCATCTGTAAGAATGAAGGCGAGATGAACAACTCACATGGAACATTATGGTGAGTGCATAACTTCTTTTTCATTGAAATGGCACTGAAACCCACATTCAAAGAAAATGCATCTGGCCAATGGCAGATACAGTTTATCTTTGAACTGTTTTCAAACCATAGGCCCCTTGCACTCATTTTCAGGACCATGTATGCATGCATGTGTTCTTTGATTCACCTTCCTGAGTGTATTCATTTATATTCCTTGCATGATACAGCTCTGCTGTGTTTTAAATTTGTAGTTTTGAACATTTTGCCAGTAAGCAATTAAAACATATGACCCAAAAATGACAAAACATCATTACAGTCATCTGAATAATTCCACATTAAACAGATCTGTTACTAATGAAGAGGTTGCAAAAAAAAAAAAACTTTATATTTCAGTGTTTCATCTACAAGTTCAGTGTCTGCTGCCGTTGAAGAATAAATTGCCTATATTAAATTTAAAAAAAATGTTATGCAGGTAATATTGCAATAGGGAATGGATGGCAAACCAACAACAGGTTCATAGCTACTAGGCATCTCGGCCAAAGGAGGACACTCTCAGAACTGCAGCACCCCCTCCCCCTTAAAGAACAACACAGTGTCAGCAATCCATCTACATGCTGTGGGAGTAGAACCCGCAGCCTTCTGCATCAAAAGCAAACATGCTACCCATTATACTGTGATCATTTGCTAAGCAAAACAGATGCACATTGAAGACAGACTTAGCATGAGCAGCAGTAAATGTCTCTTCCCTTGAAGGTCATAATGCCCTGTAAATGCACTGAAGCTTACTATTTCTTGCAAATGCTCTTAAACTCATTTCCTTGAAAATGCATCAAAACTCATTTTTTACTAGTTTAGTAGTTGATGTAGAGGATTCAGACTCATGTTTCCTGTAACCAAGTTAGAAGGTTTGAGTGTGAGGAAATTTACTAACCTACATAGCTGTCAGCTGTTCAGACAGATTTTTGCAGAAAGTTCAGATTTTGCCTCACATTTTTTGGTGTGGTCCTCATAAAATTTGTGGTTTCTTGGTAAACCACTGAGGACTGAAGTTTCTAAATAATGGCATACATTTGAGTTTCCGACTTCATATTGTTCAGAAAATGCGTGCTAACACAAATCCTGTTATTTTAGCAACTATTCAAGTTTAAAAGAGCAATATGTAAAATCTGTCTCTATTTTTAAACTTTGTCCAGATTTGAGAGGTGTACACATACACATACATACACACACACACGTGTTGTATTTAAATTCTGCTTGGAGCAGCAGAACACTGAAAAGGAGTATGGAAAAAAGTACGTGGGTGTGTGGACACATGCAGGAACACACAGACAGATTAAAGGATCTAGCTCTGGTTTTATTTTCACATTTAAATTGTGAAAAGCTTTTAAAAGGCAAGGCTGCACCCACTTAGTGTTTGCACCAGGGATGGACTGCACCCTCCGGCCCCACATAAGCACTCTTCTTTATCTTTCTCATTTAACCATATTTATCCACAGTACTATCTCTTTATTTATCTACAGTACTACCTCTCTTTCCACCTCACCTTGATATTTAATGTCAAAAGAAAGTACCCAGTTTTACTAGTCACAAATATCTACCACTGTATTGTGATGCAACTTACTGTTATCCAATGTATGTCAATGTAGGTTTATCACAATATTGCAGGATTTGAATTATCTTTGTATACTTTATTGAAAGTTTTTGTTTAATCCTGTGTTTCTGTATGGCAGCTGTTATCCTATGCGAGTTTTATTCTTTGTATTAATGTATGACAGTGTATAATTTTTGTATAGAGCTTTTCTCCATGAGCATCCACTGAAAAGTTTTTTTTTTATGTCCAGTCAAACTTTCCCAGTCGGCAAATAGAAAAACATACATTGCTGTTTGACGTCCTCATTCAAGTTACACTTCCTAATAGTTACATCCATGCCAAATCAGTTGAATCACAATCTATTAAGGAGTGCTTTTGCATCAAACCTACACCTGTATTTACATTGTATTGATTGATACTCAGTCTCATAGGTAAGCTTCCTACATATTGTCAGTATCAGTGTCTTTGTAACTTTTTGATGACTTATTCATTCTCAGAAATTAAATTCACTATATGCAGGCCTGTCAGCCAAGCTTTGTTATTCCTGTATTTGCAATTTATTTCTTTTTGCTCACGTCTTGTGTTTATTTCTATGTTTATGTTTGTGATTACAGTTTATTTGAGTTTTCTTTTTCTGTGTTCCCTCTCTAACCTGGCTGTGTACAGTAAGGCTAATACATAAACAGCAGAATAATTTGCTTATTTAAAAAGTACAGTACAGGACCACAGGAATACTTTTTATACCATCTACATATTTACAGGCTTTGTTCTTCCTTCAGCTGACTATCCTTTCCTTTCTACCCTGCAGAAATATACCTGGGCCTGGGTTGATGGAACGTCTTTCTCGTACGCCAACTGGAACCCTGGTGAACCCAACAATTCAGGAAGTGAGGACTGTATTCAAATGAACTGGGGGAGTAAGTACAGAAAGATATGTTTTCTTACTGTATTAATACTTTGCATACATGTGTCAAGTAAAAGGCGGCAGCTGGCTGCATTAACTCAGCAGTGTAGTTCTGTACTGAGTCCTTGACATGTAATGATAGACACTGTCAATGCTGATTCTTCACTGGATGTGGAAGACAGACACATTCAAAGTCTCTCTGATTGATGAATGTTTGGCTGAGATGTGGCAAATGCCAAAAGAATATCTAGAGTAAGAAAGAGCTACTATCTCTGACCCTAGCTTGGATGAAAATCTTGGGTTACTACAGTGAGGTCAGAGGTTTGACCAGCTCAAGAACTGCATTGCTGTTTGTTGTAGAGAGTGGAGATTTTGTTGGTTGTCTGATTCACATGTGGGTGGTGTGGTCACAACACAGGTACATGTGGTGTGTGAGAAATGACTGCATAATTTATGTTTCATTCATTACCAAGTCACAGTAATTGTGGTAAGGGAAATGACAAACTTACATTTCTGTCTTTAAAAATCAGTACCTGTAACTATAAATTATGGTCAATACCTGTGCCTTCTAGTCCGCATAATTATTTCTGAGCTGAGGGAATGCTGTGGGAGGAGGCATTTGAAGACATAGTTTAGAAAAAGCAGGTACAAGCATTAGGGACAAGGAACATGTTTTACCAGACAATGGCCACAGTGGTGAAAATCATCACATCACGAGGAGAAAAAGATCAAAAAGTCAAGTCTGCCTAACGAGACATGTTATTGGATACATGTACTAGGAAATAATGTAATACGCACAATGCTTAATCCTCGCAGTTGGTCTACATTATAACTATAATGAAAGTGTTTAGAGCAGGGTAGCCATGGTGGTGCAGTGGTTAGCGTTGCTGGCTCACAGCAAGAGGTTCTGCGGTTTGATCCATTGCTGGGGTGCCTTCTGTGTGGAGTCGGCATGTCTTCCCTGTGGTCACGTGGGTTTCCTCTGGGTGCTCCAGTTTCCTCCCACATCCCAAAGACATGCTGTAGGTGGATTTGATACTCTAAACTGGCCCTAGGCATGAGTGTGTGTGCGCCTTCCGTGGAAGGTTGAGTGCCAGGCTGGCAACTCAACATCGTACAAACTTCACTGCTAATCATGAGTGGACAGGTGATCCGCTGTGGTGACCCCTAACTGGAAAAAGCCAGAAGAAGAAAGTGTTTAGGGCAGCTGTTCCCTTGACCGTTGAGCTAACCATTTATACTGTGTTCAACACCGAAGTCACACAGTAAATTATTCTCTGCAATAGTAATATCCAGCACCACTGATCATGCTATTCAGAGTTTTAAAGTAAATTTAAAGAAAAGAAGAATAATAGTTCAGTAATAATTTGAAATGTTGGGACCTGCAAGTGTGAGTTCTGAAACACAGACTGATTGGCCGAAAAAACAGACTTGCACATACTAAGTCTGAGATACTTATTTTTTTGGAATATTCGCTTTTCTCTGAGGTATGGCAATCATATATATATGTGTGTGTGTGTATATACATATCTATATATATATATATATATATATATATATATATATTTATATATACATTCACACACACACACACATATATATATATATATATATATATATATATATATATATATATATATATATATAGTTCCCCTTCAGAAGGTCAAAAGGTTGAAATCTCAAAACGCATATGGCCAAAGCCATATGCTCGAATTTCAGAAGCTCAACCTTCTGAAAGGGAAAGAAAACAAAACAAGAAAACACAAAACAGTGTTTCTGCAGGGGGGAAAGCCCCCCACACCCGACACTACTTATTTATTCTAACTCCGAGATCGCACTACAGCGCAGAAAGGGACCATATGCATTTCAAGATTTCAGCCGTTCGACCTTATGAAGGGGAACTCTCTATATATACATATATATATATATATATATATATATATATATATATATATATATATGTATGTATGTATGTGTGTGTATAAGTTCAGGGGGTGTGGGGGTGCAGAGGTGCTTGCACCCCTGCCAAAAAGTAGTTTAAAGAAGAGCAATGTTTGAAATTAGCAGTTCTTCTGGATTTTCTAGTTTTTTTCAGTCTGTCAGCAGTCATTATTATGAGTGCTGACATTTCAGTATGGAGGCTAAAGTTCCCATTTCAGTTTGGATTTATAATTTCTGCATATTTTGAAAACTGATAATATTCTTGAATTGGCTTTCTTCCAATTTATTGCTGGTCATAAATCCTTAGTAAGTGACTGGTCTTGCATTTGCTAGTGCTTGAACACCATCGGAGACCTCTTGCAGCCTGATGCATCACTGACCGGTACCCAAAGATCTTAATGTATTCCAACTCATTCATAGGTCATAGTCAGTTTTAATACAGCAGATGGCATGTAGTTAGGAGGCTGAGTGAAACGTTACTGAGCTACTGCAGGTCCATCTGTCCTTTGCAGATATGGATAGATTTATCTGATCCCTTCCTTTGGGAATCAAACTTGGATGTATACGACTCCTTAAGACATTTTTTTAGAAGTATGGCCAGAATGATACTGCCTCCCAACTCTGATATCAGATGCCAAAAATTCTTGTAGTCCCAGTTAGACAAAACATGCTTGCACTGTACGTACAGTCTGCTATTTTACAGTACACAGTAGTTATTAAAATTACATTTTTTGCACATAGCTTCATTTGTGACTGTCTGCATACACACTAGTGAGATGTTAGTAGCTGAAAGATCATTCAGTTTGGTTTAGCAAGTAGATAGAACAAGGCAGTAAATGGAAAATGATGGCCATTCCCTGGGTTTATTAATCACTTTATATGTAGATAGAGGGCAAACAAAAACAATTAGATGGTGTTTATGGACATACTTATTTCAATTCTTTTTTAGAAATCTCTACTGTATGTAGCTAATGTATTTTTACAGGATGCTTGTGATTTTACGTTTCTTTAAGGAGTGGGTAGCCCTATTGTCTTATCAGCAGGGCAAGAAAATACGAAGACCAACTTTAATGAAAACAAAAAAAATGTACAAAAATAGACAAATGTATAAATGTAGAGCATCAAACAGATAATTAAGTGAAATGCACAGACGCAGTTTCAAAAATAGACAAATGTATAAATGTAGAGCATCAAACAGATAATTAAGTGAAATGCACAGACGCAGTTTCTTTTACGTACTGTCTTTTTTTTCTCCCTGTTTAGACCCTGGAGGTTGGAATGACAAAAAGTGCAGAGAGGTATACCCCTTCATCTGTCGCTATTAACCCTTTAAGAACAGTGGCACTGGCAAGATCAACTGATTCCTGATCAGCAATTGTACGCAGGAAGATGACTGTTGTATTATTGGAAGTTTTGTATAAAATGTAGTCTTGCAAAAACAAATAAATGAACCCATTTGAAAATCACATCTTCTGGTGCAGAAAAATATTACTTCATGACATAATAGCAAATACAATATATTAAAGAGAAAGAAAACCAAAAGTTCCATTCAGTTTTCTTGACTCTTTGAAGGTTGTTGACAACATGTATTAAGCCTAGCCATTGTGCATGAGACAACTCAACTTTTACACCATGCAGGAATGTCCTTGGGTGAAATGATGTATTAGGTGAATGGCTTCATGGTGCTCCCCCACCATGCACATTTCCTCATTATCCCCCCATTCTTTTATCCCTCACACCATCCATGTTGATGTTTTTCTTCCTTTTCTCATATTTTGTCTAACTTGTCAGTTTTGTACTGTATCCTTTCAACAGAACATTACTGACCAAAACTGCAGTATGATAAATGCGGAGGAAGAAAAACTGAATTAAGCAGTCAGGCAGGGAACAAAATGGGCGGGTGGTGCAGCATTTGCCCAGTCATAATGCTGCAACCATGGGGTTCTAAATGCCTTGCGGTGCATTTTACAGCCTTTTAAATAACCTTTTCATCTAATGAGCAAAAGTCACAAATATGGAAGGAAATTCAGCCTTAATCACCGTTTGCTTTTTTATGCATCCTATTAACGTATTAACTCATGCACATTAACTCTCTGATAATGCACTGTATTAACTGTGGAGGAAAAATTAAGCCTGGGATCTGAGGGCTACAGAAACCATGAAGGTTGTAGATGCTCTGAGAAGATTTTTCCAACTTTTTGATCCATAATGGCCTGAACAGAAATAGTAAGTAAGGAAAGAAATTGAGCTTTATTTTTTCTTTCAGGAAGGAAAAATCTGCAAGCAAAGCTTAACATTCAAAGCAAACAAAGTAGCACTAGACTGAGAAGATACATTGCAAGGATGGAATGGTGCCTGCCCCTGTACCCCTCAAAAATATCCCTATGTTAGATTAGGAATGAAAGTGAATGCACAAATGTCCATAGTCATCTAGTTCAAGTGGCTGCTGTAATAGATTCATCTGTTCATGGAAATTTACTAGGTTATTGATCTGTGAAGATCTTAAGAAGCATATCCTTACATATCCATGGTAGATTTTAGCTCTTATATTTCCATGCAAATAAACCAACATTTAATGGTTGCCCCTATCCATAAAGGACATGGATGCTAAACCTGGAACAAATTTGTGTTTTCTCATCCATTCATTCAAATTTCATTTGAATAGAATAAAAGAAGTACTTTGCTTTATGTGGAATGGAAGACAGTTCCCTAGAAAAGATATTATCTGTGATACATTCCTATCCCGCCAACATGTTCTATTTATGTTGCAGAAGAGATTGAAATCCCTTGAGTGGGTGTTCATGCAACCACTGGACTTGCTAATATGTAATAGGTCTGACAGGATAGGTCTGGCAAGGCTCTATACGCATGCCTCCTCACTCATACCCTTAAAAGAAATATACCATCTGTGTACCCCTTTAATGTCAGACTTGAACAAATCTGAAAAAAAAACAATAAATAAAAACACAGTAAAATATTTCAAGCTGTTGCTCTCAGGCATCTCCAAAAGACAGACACCTGTATATGCATCTGATGTTTGATTGTGAAGAAAGTGAGAAAACAATGATCACAGTATTGTATTCTGATCTGTTGCTCCTAAACAGTATACTGCCCCTGGACAAGCTGTAGTGAGCTTCTGTGAGGTACATAAGGAAAGTTAAATAAATAATGATAACACTGTTCCCAGACCCACACAAGCTATAGTGATTGTCTGTGCATACCTCTGAGTTTTGAGTGTGAGAAAAATGTAAAATAAATATTGACTGCATCATTCATACCATCCCATATGTACTACAGTGACCCGCTGTGCACACATCAGAGCAAGGCTGGTCTTAGATTAGGTGGAGTTTAAGTCAACACTAAGTTTATGTCAAAATCCAGTTACAGAGCTTGTGTTGTAAACTCTGAGGCTCATGATGTTCTGTGATACATTTTATCTCTTTTTTTTAACGACAAAATGTATCTGCCCACAAATTAATGCTATGTGATTCTGCGGGTCTATCTTAGTACATCGACAATTCACAATACCGAAAACGGATTCACCGACACCATAATATCGAAAGTCACGTTACCGACGCCAGAAGATCGACAAGGCAGAAGACCGACGGAGGAAGACACCGACGCTGAGAAGCTGCGCTGGGGAAAGGATATGTAAGTATGCGGTAGTGACGGACGATAGGGTGCGAGTAAGGTAAGTGTGCGATGCTGGTGTTTAGTAGGGGTAGGGGTGGGATAAGTGAGTTAGGGTTAAGGCGCGGTTAGGTGAGTGTGCGAGTAAGGTAAGTGTGCGATGTTGGTGTTTTGTAGGGGTAGGGGTGGGATAAGTGAGTTAGGGTTAGGGCGCGGGTTAGGTGAGTGTGCAGTAAGGTAAGTGTGCGATGTTGGTGTTTTGTAGGGGTAGGGGTGGGATAAGTGAGTTAGGGTTAGGGCGCGGGTTGGGTGAGTGTGCGATAGTGACGGACCTTAGGGTAAGGGTTTGGGTTAGGGTTGTAGATAGTTGTGTATGTATGGGTTAGTGTTTGTTTGTAAGGATTTTGGTGTGCTTGTGTTGTGTGTGTGGGTGTTGGATAGGGGATGTGTTTTGTTTGTTGGTATGATGTGTCGGGTGTATGCGATGTCGTGTTTGTGAACTGTCGATCTTCTGGCGTCGGTTAAATGACTTTCGATGTTTTGGTGTCGGTTAATTCGTTTTCGGTATTTTGAAATGTCGATGTACTAAGATAGACCCGATTCTGCATATAAATATCAGTGATATTATTTTTACAAACGCAACACACACACACACACACACACACACACACACACACACACACACACACACACACACACACACACACTAAAGATAAGTAAATCACAAACCAACGCATGATTGCTTCATACAAGCTCTGGATTGTCCTATCTGCAGTCTGTGTGAATGTATAGCTGACTAGGCCCCTTGGGATGACTAGAGTTTGCCTGTCTAAAACCTATCCCTTTCTAACAACAGACAGTGAAAATTAGATGTAAAGCAACAAATTATAAATCAAAGTAAATCTTCCTGTGTACAAGCTATTTTTTTTTCTTCCAACAAACAGTGAAAAACAGAGGTAAAAAATAAAATCAAAATCTTCTCTACCAGACAACTGAACAGTCAATCACAAACCAACACAGGATTGTTTCAGATCAGTTCTGAATATTGACACTGCCCCTGACAAGGCAGGACTATCGCAAGATGCACAAGCATACATGAATACCAGGTATATTGGATCAATGCCAGTACACCTTCTTCATGTCTTTGGGATGTTGGAGGAATGCATATGGATAAGCCCACACTAAGATGGGGTTGGGCATGCAGACACTCCATGAAAGAAGTCCCAGCCAAGAGCACAACCAGACCCATGTGATGTGAGAAGACAATACTACTCACTACAGCTTTTTGAGAGTGAACAGTTGCTTTCACACACATCTTGCACCTGCCAATCAATGGTAGCCACTTATCTTGTACAGTTCTGAAGTTAGTGATGGAAAGTGAAAAGAAAATCTTGGCCAACTTGTTACTTTTAAATACACAGCAAACCTCCAAAACACACACACACACACACACACACACACACACACACACACACACACACACACACACACACACACACACACACACACACACAAGTCATTAAAAGCTTTCAGTAAATGGGAGAAAGCAAGATGGCTGCTGTCCTGTAGGGAGTGCTGAAACACAGTGGAGCATTCTACCTTAATTGTTTATACAAATACAAGTGAAATAAAGTACTTTCTACAACTAAAAATACACTGATTAGTCAACTAACAACTTGAGGTACGTACCTGAGGGAAGAAAAATCTCTAAATCTCTTATAAAAAGACAAGATTGCTGCAGATTAGTACTGGGATCCTTACCACATGTGATCTCAGTGCAGATAATATCCAGGCCGGTGTGATTCTAAAATACAATACAGAAGAAGATCTACTAAAATACATCAAAGTAGAACAATCAAAATGCCACATGAACTAGAATCTACGGAAAGCCAGACTACCAAATCAAAATTCTCATCAATAAATTCACCTGAAAAGGATACAACATCCAAAAGAGCCAGAACTAATAAATCTATGGAATCCAATAAGAATGCAATCCCAAATAAAAACAAAACAGAAAACTCTAACTTAGAAGATCTTAAAATGGCATTACAACCCATTCATGAGGCGATACAAAATCTGTCAACTCAAATAAATGCAATTGGTTCATCTACAGACAAAATACTCACAAGGATGGACAACATTGAATCTAAAATCATGGACCAAGAAATTAAAATAGAAAGCATTCAAAACGCGGCAGAAACCAACAAAAATTCTATTCAGGATCTCCAAGCAAAAATTCTGGATCTTGAAGCCAGATCTAGACGCAACAATATAGTCATAAGGGGCATCCCTGAAAACATTGAGCAAAACAAGTTGATGGACACATTAACAGCAATATTCTCGCTATTCCTAGGAAGCGATCTAGAAGCTAACCAAATTACTATTGAAAGAGCGCACAGAGCTCTGAGATCATCCCCAGTGTTAAATTACCCAAGAATCATTTATGCTAAGATTCTTAACTTCTATCATGTCAATAAACTGTTATCCGCCACCAAAACCAAAAAAATCTGTGGAGTGGAATGGGTTGAGAATAAGCATTACACAAGATCTGCCATACCAAATCAAACTAGAAGGACAAAAACTTGCCCCTTACTGTGCATTTCTCATAAACAAACAAATCAAATTTCAAATGAAATATCCCAATACTCTCATTTTCACAACTCAGGATCACAAATATTCAATGAACAGCAAGGAAGAAGCAGCATCGGTGTTTCTTAAACTATTTAAAATCAATCCAGAAAAAACTATACATAAGGCTTTATAAATGCTCGCTATATTATAGCAGACACACGGCAGACATAAAGAGATGTATTCCAGTTGTTACAGTTACCCGGACTTGGTCACTCATACCTGCATTCCTTTCGTCTTCTCCCGGGGCCGGGCGTAGACACTGAATCCTGGGCCTGATCTCCTCGTGGTCATCCGGATAGCGGATGGACTTCAGCTCCCATTAATCCACAGCTTCAACGCAACCTCTACGTACGTGATGACCTCCCATGATGCAGCGCATTCTTAAAGAGACAGCATCTGGTACTGCACATATATGCACATAAAAAGGAGAAGATCGGGTACTAAATGAAAACAATTCAGTAAACTTGCTTTCCAAAATGCAATCACTTGGAGGACTTTACCGCTTAACTGCTATGGACATACTCCATGGTATACAATGATACTAAGGTACTTTAACCATTCCCCAACTGTAGTACTGATATATGTTTTTTTTACTTAATAGAAAATTAGCTTAGACAAACTCTGTACAGATAAAAGGTTAAAACATAGAAATCACTTATGTGACTCGGAACTTTCTTTCTTTTCATGCTAACTACCTGAAAATATAAAAGGTTTGTTTACATAGATGAATATGTAAGATCTTGAATAACATATACTTGGCTCGTTGTTCATTAAGGTACATATATAGCTCAAATATAAAAATGTGATTTTTGTTCCTTCTTTGTGTTCAAATGCTAGCTTTGAAGACTTTCTAGATATCAAAGTTATTATACATGCATAGCTTGGATGGAGATTGTTTAGTTAAAATAAGAGCTATTAAGCTAGTTTTTTCCATAATTGATCTTGTATAAAAGCTTTACTATAATTGTATGTGTAAATTAGTAATTCTCACAATACCTTTAGTTGGTGCTCTGATTGATGCTTCAGGAAATTGTACTTAGGATAGCGTAGTTTTCTATGCTTTTTTGGGAAAGGCTTAGTGAATCAGGATACATGATGAACTGTGAAAACACATTTCTAAACTCTAAAATGAGGTACTATTTATTTTACCTAACAATTGTTTATTGAACAAGAATAAGTATCCCACCCTCTTCCAGAGTAGCAGAGTTAGTGGTTAGGCACTGGATTAAGACTGGAAGAGTTCCTCATCTATGTCTAACTTTTTCATGTCATGTACGGTTTCCTTCTGTGCTGATTGTATTTACCATTATAATCCAGAAATACCGGATATGGCTACAGTTACTAATGAAATCATGTGGACGTTAGCTTCATGGAATGTTAAGGGTTTACAAACAGATAACAAAAGAAAACTGTTCCTGCATCTTGTGTTTAAATCTAAAATAGACTTCATTATGATACAAGAAACACACATTAAAGGAACAGTGGAACCTCATGGCAAAGAAAAGATGGATTAAATCCATCATAGCAGCAGGCAATAAAACTAATAAAGTAGGAGTTGCTATCATTATTAAAAACTCTTTCCAGCAGGATATCTTAAAGCAGGATTCAGACCCAAAAGGCAGATGGTGCTATTTTGTAACCAAAATTGATAGATTAGATAAACCAGTTTTAATTATGAACGTATATGCCCCGTGCACCCTCCAACACAACTTTATAATGGGCATTTACAACTTAATAAACTCCTTTCCAGAACATTACTACATTCTAGGGGGTGACTGGAACTCCATTCAGGACCCAAAAATAGATAGAACAAACAATAAAACTAAATTTAACTTACAGGCCACTACTGCTCTCTTTGAAATTAAAAACGATTTTAGATTAATTGACCCACATTTTAATATCTTTTCTCACACGGACAATAAAGGATTTACTTTTTTCTCCCAATGCCATAAGACTTGGTCCAGACTGGATTTTTTCTTAATTTCAGATATCTTTCTACACTTTGACCTTTCACTTTACACAGAACCTAGGTCTCTATCAGACCATTCTAAAATTACTTTAACAATAGATTGGTTACATAAAAACTCCCCGAAAAACTATAATAGATGGTGGCACCTAAACCCTAACCTATAGGAAAAGACTGAGGTTAGAAAGGAAATTGACATTTTGTTAGACCAATGCATACTATCCCTTACAGATAATAATAGACCGATTGATATAACATGGGCTAACACAAAAGTCTTAATCAGAGGGATGCTAATTAATAAATCTGCTTTTTATAAGAAAAATATTCTCACCAAAGGAAATAGTATCAAGGAAGAAATAACTAAGCTTGAGCTGAAGTTGCAACAGAAATATTCCTCGGAAATAGAGAATTCTATTAATCAACTGCAGGTTAATCTATTATCTCTACAAGCAGAAAACCTATCATTTCAAGAAATTAAAAACTTAGCCAATTACTCACAATGGGCGCAACTTCCCTCCAGATTTTTAGCAAGGTTACTTAATCAACATAAACCTACTCCATATATTTCGGAAGTTATCTTTCAACAAAATAGATATCATAATTCACAAGATATAATTAAGGTGTTTGAGAAGATATATGAAGTGTACAACCCTACACCCACGATATTCAATGAACAGGAGTTACATCTATTCCTTAATAAATTAAGTTTTCCCAGAATAGATGAACAACAACAAGCTCTTCTACCAGCTGAGTTTACACAAATGGATATTAATACAGCAATTAACAATCTCAAAAATAATAAGGCACCAGGTCCAGATGGTTTCTCTGCTGAGTTTTACATATGCTTTAGTTCTAAGATGTCGATTATACTCTATCATCTCTTTAAGCAGATTATACAAGTTGGTATTACTGACCCTCATCTGAATGCGTCTAGAACTATATTAATACCTAAACCGAATACTGACACCACCAACCCTAATAATTATAGGCCCATTTCTATTATTAATTTGGATATGAGAATTATGGCAACATTACTAGCTAATAGAATTAAAACAGTAATTACAAAAATTATTTCCCCAGAGCAATCCGGGTTTATTAATCACCGGCAAACAGTTGATCAGACACTTACGCTTGATGCAATGATTTCTCTATCCTTAATTAAACAAACACCTATTTACACCTTAGCTATTGATGCGTCTAAAGCATTTGACAGAATTAATAAGCCATTTTTGACCACTATTCTGCAAAAATTTAGTTTTCCTACACAGTTTATTCATTATATCAACACTTTGCATACGAAAGCATATACCATTTTACAAATAAACAAATATAGCTCAAAGAAAATAAAAATTAACAATGGGATAAGACAGGGATGTCCTCTATCACATCTTTTATTTAATTTGTATATTGAACCGTTATTTTTACTAATAAAACAGAATACACTTCACAATATTCCGATCTTATTTAATACTGAGATAACACTGTCAGCATACGCAGATGACTTAAATATATATTATTCCCTCCCCAACACTGACCTTAATAAGATAAATAAGTCATTAGATATATTTTCTAAATTTGCGAACTATAAGGTAAATATGGACAAATCAACAATATTCCCTTTAAATAAATACGCACAATACCCAAGTGTATTTACTCCACCAAATATAAAAATCAGAGACCACTTACACTACTTAGGAATATCATTCTATACAGACGCACATAATTATCAAGATAATGTGGATAAAATATGGTCTAGTGTACAAAAAGATTTGGAAAGATGGACACAACTTAAACTCCCTCTTCTATCGAGAGTAGCCATTATTAAAATGAATGTTCTCCTGAGAATACTTTACATATTCAACGCAACCAAGACACTGATACATAATAAAGTTTTCAATAATATCCAAACAACCCTATCGAAATTTATATGGCACCCAAGACCTGTCAGGATAAGTTATCAAAAACTTATGTATCCTAAGGACAAAGGTGGATTGGGACTGCTTGACTTTAGATTATATTATGAAATTAACAAAAGTAGCAGAATAATCAATATTGCAAGTTATAGGGTTGAACCCAATAAATGGTGCCCAATTTGGGTGAAATTATACCACAATTATGTTAAAACACTACAATTTAATACCATGTCTCTCCCTTTCTTAGATGGAACGTCCAGGAGAAGATATAAAATTCAAAACAACCTATGGGAACAAATTAAAATCACACAAAATCTTTTCAAATCACTGAATTTATACACAGCTTTCTTGACACTCCAACCACTACATCTTAATCCCAATATTCAATTAAATGATAGGATGATTAATTTGAATCCATACCCACTGCTGAGGGAAAAAACAGTATTAGACTTTCTTCTACTTAATCAGAAATCTGTAGCCAACATGAGGAACAAGTTAAATCTACTGACTAAATATACAACCATAGTTAGACAATTAAAAGAATTATGTTACAGATTTTGGGAAGGTATTGACATCCCAGACTCACACATAGCTACATGTAAAACCTTATGGGATCTATTGATACGGAAAAAGAAAATGATCTCAAATGTCTATAAAATCATTATGTCAATGAGATACACTAAAGAGGCTATATACTCTAAATACTGGACAGAACAGGATTCTGCAATTACATCCAACATAATTGCACAGGCGATCCAGAAATACTCCAAATCTATACCCCTCCAAAAATTGAGATATAGTCAACTTATGATTTTAAATAATGCATATTTTACACCCTCAATCTTAAATAAGATGTACAAAGAGATTCCACCACACTGCCAATTCTGCCCTTCGAAAGAAGCAGATATCATACACATATTTTGGAGCTGTAAATGCTCATACCAACTTTGGTGTGCCCTAAGGGTCAAATTAGAAAAAATGGGGTATGAAAAATCAACTTTATCTTGGAAATTTGCTCTCCTGCACATCCCTCCAATAGGATCGAATATTAAATATATCCATCTTCTAGTAACAACATTTATGTTAATAAAATATTACGTCACCCTAAATTGGAAAGACAGGTCTAAGATATCATGGGAAGGATTTAGACAAATAGCTAGAAAGCAACTATGTGCACATAAATATCTGTGGTATTCCATGAAGCAAAAAACAATACAGAAGGATACTTGGAAACTGATATCCGAATATATTCTGTCATGACATTACTTCATAACTATGAACTCAATCCATTTAGATATAGATGAGATTTGTATATAGTTATGTTTATTGTGTAGTTGAGATCTGTTTTGGATATTTTTGTATTCTATTGATATAATCCTAATAAAAAGAGTTTAAAAAAAAAAAAGCTTTCAGTAAATACATTGTGACAGTACTTCTGTCATAACAAATCACTGACTGTGGTTTAACAAAGATCAAACAGCAGCAGCAAGTCAATTTTGAACACAGCTACTGTACCAATCAATTATAGCCACTTTACTGACTGTGTACACCTCAGGTGCTTGGCTGCAGTATAATGATAATAATGATAATAATAATCATCATATTAATGCACTTTCTTTCACTGAAACAGACAATAATAAAGTATGTATCTTACCTAAAATGCACACTATTTTATTTATTATTTGTTTATTTAATTTTGATGACTGGGGAAGTACACTGGGCCATAAAGAGCCCGTTTTCAGTGGAGGCCCGGGGAGAAAAGCTCCAAATATTGTAAGTTACATATTACATGTTACAAAAGAATAACAAATATTTGCACAGAACAATTAAAACATTTACAGAAATATAGTACATTATGTAATAAGCTTTTAGTGAGTTAACATTTAAACAGAAGGTTACTAGCCCTTTTGGAGGTTGGGTAAACTGAACATTTGCAGAAAAATATATTTTTGCCAAATAAGCTCTTTGTAAGTAAACATTAAACAAGTAGCTACTAGCCCTTTGCAGGTTAAGTGGACCATTTTGCATGGAGAGAGTACCAGAAAATTGGATTATGGAAAGTATAGTACATTAGATAACAGAGAGAAAATCAGTCCCTGGTAGGGTGAGACTGTTTTAGGGTGAGATGAAGCAATAGAATAGATAAATGGTAATGATTTCAGTGCAGGGTAGAAAGAGATGGGGTGGAGAGGGGTTTATGTTGGAGCATGACATACTAAAATTAATCATTTAAACTAAGTGAACAGTAAGATGATGAGTTCCTTTCATGCATAAACAGACCCCTGCCTGCTTAGATGATATGATTAGTACTGTGTATACTTTAGAACTCTGATATTGATAAAATTGTCATGTAATTTATCTCAGCTTTGCTCCACACAATTAGCAGTCACACATTAATGTATTCTATGTTGCCTCCACAAATCACAATAGTCCTGCAAAGACAGAATAAAGGACAATCAACAATTAGTATTTTTTCTCCACAGGTAGCCCCATTAATTATAACTATTTTAACTGTGCACAGCACTCATAAAATAAAAATAAAACAAAATAAAAACACATAGTAACCACTTAAAACAAGAATCAGGGACAAAGGGCCCAAATCAGAGACGGATTGTAAATGTTACTCTTATATAGTTAGCAAGTTTCTTAAATAATAGCTTATGCTTTTTCTGAATGAAAGGAAACCTGAAATTCAATGAATGTCATTAGTTAATGACAACAGTCCTCAATGATTTGCCAGAAAACCACATATTTTATGAGGGGTATCCAAAAAATGAGGCAAAATCAGGGACAGTTTCCATCTTACCACATGTAATGTAATGTATGCCAGTATAGCAAACTTCTTTACTCAAGAAACAGGGGCAACATCAAATCTCCAAATTCAGGGACAGTTTTTAAATGTTATTGTAACTCATTTAGAAAGTTAATAAAGCAATGTTTTACATTAACATGCATTTTCTGAAGAAATGCTAATGTCTAGCATTACTGACTGCAACTCTCAGTGATTTACCAGAAAAAAAATAATTAAAAGGGATAAGGCAAAAAAGAATGAAACAAAACCATGGACATTTGAGATGTATGTTGAGCTATCCAATGACCATAACGTCTCTTTGCTTGACACGAAAAAAAATCAGCTTACCTTCCACTGTCCAGAACATCTTTTCCTAATATTTTTCTATTCTTAATGCGGCCATGCTATTCAGTCCATTGTTCAAGATTTTTGGGCTTTCATCTCTATCCCATCTACAATCTACACAAAAAAGCCTGTTTTTTGAGTACATCTTTGGAAGGACAGAGCCAAGAGCTTGGAGATTACAGATTCTTAAAGAGAGGAGCTGCAGTAGTAACATTTATATTGAGGAAAATAAATTCATAAATGTAAACAAGCCAGGGAATGGCTGCCTAATTCACCTATACATATGGCTGGCCAAGTCTGTTTTTTTAGTTGCAGCTTTCTGTATAGTTAAACAAACTGGCTAATTTCAACATATGCAGCTTTCATCTGACTTGGATCTTAAAAGAAATGCAACATGCAAATCAAAGTCCTGGCTGTTTATAAATGAAAATTAATTCTGATGATTAAGGCCTTCATGATATCTGATTGTTGTACTATCTGATTCTGGATCATTTAGGTAATGATGTCACTTGCTCAAAGATTCCCTAGGAAAAAGAAATAATGATATACAGTACAATTAACATTTTGTACAGTGAATTCAGTGATGATAAATACAGATGACTGCTTTTGATAATGTTACTCTACTGTTCAGTGTTTTCTCTGATTTTTCTTTTCATATTGCAACTGTTTTCATCTTTATTTAGATCACAGTTCTTTTCATCTCTGTGGTTACCACCCCTGCATTATTCAACATTCTTTTTCTAATTGATGCTATTTCATATTTCTAGGAGAATAAATCATATATAGTTGATCAAAGCCTATTTTATTAGGACCACCTACACAAAATGAGTGTTTAAGGTATTAAAAATATAACATGCCCCCAGGTTTTGTGACCTCAGCGTTAGTTGCAGTAAAGGTGGGAAAGTACCTATGGTACTTTTGCATAGGGGAATAGGGGAAGGTGAAGCTTCCCAGAGAGAAAACAGAAGTTACAAACAATGTATTCAGTCATAACTAGATGAACTATATGCATCTAGGGGTTTTAGGAAAATCTTTGAACTTAATATTTTTAATTACATACTTCTTGGGAGAATGTTTTGTCAATACCATGAGTACTCCTTGGCATGGTTGAGATAGCAGTCATGATCTAATAATGTCATGTCCAAGTAGAATGATTATCTGGAGTTATTTTCCCAAGCGTAGCGCCATCTAATAGGCAATCTTATTCTGCCCAATATAAGGGCCTCTATCAAATAAAGTATCAGCTCACACCAGCATGTTCAGGGCAGATCCTTTTTTTTCATTCCTTTGTCAACAAGTGACAGTTAAATTAGCAATACCCTCATCCTGATAAATTAGGAGAGGTGACAATCCCACCACTGCAATAATCAGAAAAAAATGCTGACAATGTTTTGGCACAGAATTAATGTTTTATGGAAGTCACAGAAGCTTTTAAAACTGACCTTACTTTGGCAGAACTTCTAAAGCAGGTTCAGTCAGTAAGATTTCCTTTTTTTTCCTTGTTGAATAGCTGAAGTCTTGCCCCTTGTTTAGATCATGATGACACGTCTAGAACGTTAGTTATGAGATGTGGTCAGGTTGCATTTCCCATTATTTATTTATTTATTTATTTTTACATTTGTTGACCAGGATATATGTCCATTTTCAGTAGAGGCCCGGGGAGAAAAGCTCCACATAAAAACAAAACAGAATATTGCAACAACAGATACAGTTCACTTGTCAGACAAAACAGTTGTTTACATGGTAATTTAGTAATCATGATAGATTAAAAAAAAAATAATAATTTTTTTTGAGGACCAAACAATAATAGAAGAAAAGAGTATTTAGAAGGGTTTGAGACATTCCAAAATCACTATTACAATTATTTCAAAATTACTATTTACACCCTCTCGGAAAGTTGTTGCATCTAATGTTAAGATTACGGTGTTAAGCTTTCCTACCCTGACAATTCACATGTGATCACTGGATACAGAAGAAGAGCCATCAGAGGCTTTGCCCTTGCCTTTGCCTCATTACTCTGCATAGTTAGTTTGGACCTTGCATTTGCCTGCATTACTTTGCCTGGTTAGCTTTGGACCTTGCCACTTTGCCTGGTTAGTTTTCGACCTTGTCTTTGCCTGCATTACTTTGCCCGGTTATCTTTGGACCTTGCCTTTGCCTGGTTAGCTTTGGACCTTGCCACTTTGCCTGGTTAGTTTTGGACCTTGTCTTTGCCTGCATTACTTTGCCCGGTTAGCTTTGGACCTTTACTTTGCAGTTAGCTTTGGACCTTGACTTTTCTTGCATGAATTTGAGCCTTTGCATTATGTCTCCAAATTGTTATTCATGCCACTGATTAACTTTACTACTTGCTGCTGCTTCCAGGAAAAGTGTGAGGCCCTCTTTGCTGTATGCTACATTGCAGGGATGAAACCATGTGACAAGTAGAGGAAGTTACAATGATTAAAGCAACATTTGGCAGAATATCTTGTTCAATTCCAAATGGTATGAGGACTGGCTTGAGGGCATAACAGTCAGTTTTTAAGCTTTTTTTCTCTCTTCTATAAATCAGCCATGTTTACACGGAGTTGCCCACTGAGCAGCTACTGTTAGCAGTGTCTTGTGTCACCAAATGCTTAGAAAGTAACATTTTCCTACAAAGGTAGGATTAAGTCCAGAACCTATTTAACAGCATGGCACTTCACTAAACTAAGCTTACAACAGCTAGCTTGCACATCAAGTAGTACTACCATATCCTAGCACTATATAACATTTTGCCCTTAACCACAGAAACTACCCTAGCAGACCCATGTTAAAACCCAATTCTTAATCTTAACAGCCCACCCTATTACAGGACAGGACCACATGGATATGCAACTTCCTGTCTCTGTGGCAGCCTTGAAAGATATGAGCATCCTAAGGCAATGTAGCAATTGTCTCATGTTCTTAGACAACCAGTTAATCGTTAAGGAAAACACAATATGTGAGAGATGTAATTACACAACTTCCTTAGTGGCAAAAATCTTTCATACAAATGAGGTTGTCAAGAATGCCCATACTATATCCCTTACATGTACCAATCATGACACTCACAGGCTGTCTTATGCTGAAGTGTTTAAAAGAAACCTTCTCAAATCTCAAAGACATCTAGAGCCTTTTAATGGCAACACTGCTCTTCAGCAGTCATTAAAACACACACCCAAAGCAACACCAAACATCTCACATAAGCCTACACCCAATGGTCCCAAAGAGCAAAGCCATAAGGCAAGCATATACTTTACCTAATACTGTTGTCATTGGGGACTCCATTGTGCAACACACAGATGCCCTACTCACCAGGTTAAGCAAGGAGAAGATAACAGTTATTTGTCTATCTGGATTCAGGATCTGTAATATCATCTACGCACACAAATAACTACACCCCACATACCAATATGATTCTGTCATAGTCCATGTGTGTGTGTAAATGACCCGAGATCTACATCAATGGGCTATATGAAAAGAGAAATAATGGATCTCAGAATATGTGTCACAGACAGGTACAAGCCTTGCATTGAGCAGTATTCTACCTTTACAAATTATGATGCCTCAGTATGAATATAAAATGATTTATTTTAATAATTGGCTTAGTTTCTGGCATCAGTCCAGAAGGTTCCAGTATCTGTCAGCATGGAAGGACATGGTCAACAGACCATATTGCTTTGCCAATGATGGGCTGCCCCCCACAGGCTTTTAAATATTGACAAACTTTATCCACCCCTCAGAAACATTTTTAGGCAATGCCAAAAAACCAAAACTACCATCAAAGTGAAAAAATCTCCACGTAACCATAATGCTCAGTCCTAGGAGCCTAAACAAAAAACTCCACACCATTTACGCCCTTCTCACTCTGGAGAATATAGATGTCTGTGCCATGACCAAGACTTGGTTTAAAGCCATAGAAAGTACTCTGACAGTACAAGGCTAAAGTGCCTTCCACAGATTTAGACCAACAATGACACAGGTTGGGGCCAAAGTGTCTCAATCTACGTTCGCAACAAACACACCTCTACGTTGGTTGAACAGGATGATACCATGGAGTTCATGGTGACATCCAAGTCACCATAGATATGATCCCCCACCATATCAAGACAAGGTACAGGTCACCATCTATGCCTGTAGAGTCTCATGGCTCTTTCCTAAACCTACTAAAGTAGCTCACCATCCAACCAAACACCAAAGTCATGGATGACTAACTGCCCCTCTATAGACTGGGACACTTACACTGCCTCAAACTCACAGGCATAGTGCTCCCTGGACTTTATTAACACAAACACCCCAGAACAAGTAGTGCATGCTCCAATCAGGGGATCAAACATACTGTTTTTTCTTGAGCGCAGTGCACCCCTCCCACCCCATGTCGAGTCCTCAATAATGAGGTTGGATTACAAAGACCACCTGGTGAATCTGGGCATACTAGGGCAATGCAGCAATTGCCTCATGTACACAGACAACCCTCTCCTCCTACCAACCAACACTACAACCTGCGAGAGATACACTTACATAGCCAAACTGGAAGCAAAGCTCTCTCCACCCAAGACTGTGCTAGACAGTCAAGAGGAGAAGGTTAACACCCACACTACACCTTAAGCAACACATATCCCTTCTAAACCCACACCACCAATGCCCACACATAGCAACACTAAACCCACATATGTGGAGGCCCTTAACATTAACCTGCTCAAGCAACAAGGACCTCCGAAGCTGAAACGCAAACAAACACCAGTCACAACCAAAGTGTCACATAGCTCACAACACCAGTGTGCCACCCAACAACAGCCCCTAAGGAAAGACAATGTACCCAGCAATTTAGTCATAGGTGACTCTATAGTCAGGCACACTGATGTCCCACTCATCAAGCTGAACAAGGAGAAATTACAGTCAGCTGCCTGTTGGGTGCCAGGATCCGCCACATAACGCATGCACTCAAGTCACTTCACAACAAGTACAAATATGACTCTGTTGTTGTCCATATTGGAGTGAATTACTTGAGACGTACCTTTCTGGACTACATGAAAAGAGACATGGAAGATCTTTAGAATCATGTGGCCCAGGCAGGTATGACCCTAGAAAATTCTGATTTTTTGTTATTCTGTTAATACAGTTATCAATTTATCTGGATGTTTTATCAGTGATGAAATTTATACTGTTTTGAATCATGGACTTAAATTTGTACCCACAGTTGTGCCAAAAAAATATGAATGTAAAATAGAGCTTTTTAAGTTTATTCATAAATTACATCTGTGGTATTATTTTAACTGTATTGTTGATGGAAGTTCAAATTCTAGCGATTTACTAAAAAATTCTCATAGTTTGAATAGAGACGTGTTAGAAGTCAGTAGTGACTCAATGAATGATTCATATTTGTCTTGTGTTAGTGAGTTGAATGCTTACTGCACTATAGATATGTCGACAATTAAAACTAACACTAAATTCATGCCACCATTTATACATGAAGGGATTAAGAATTTTTATACAATGGTTGGTTTTGAAGTTGATGGAATAATAGACAGTATAAATAAAACAAATGTGAATTTTAACTTATCAAAAAAAGAATGGACAGAATTAATGAATTTTTCTAAACAGAATGAGTTAATAGTAAAGCCCTCAGATAAAGGCAATAAAATTGTAGTCATGCATTATACTCAATACTATAAAATGTGTATGGACCTATTAGAGGATGAATCTATATATTGTGTAGTTCCCATAGAAGCTATATCAGTAGCTAAGGAAAATTATTTACATTTAATATATAGAGGTTTAAGATTGGGTTATTGGTCAGATATGGATGTTGAAAATAAGTTGCATATCCAAGAATGCAGCCCAGCTTACTTTTATTGTTTACCAACAATACACAAAGATATGATTAACCCTCCTGGTAGACCGATTGTTTTGGCTAGTAATAATTTTTTGCATAATTTAGGGGTGATATTACATCATGTGCTACTAAAAGAAGCAAAAAAACTTCCATCTTACATACAAGATTCGTTTGATTTTTTAAATAGAATCAAGAATGTAATTTGGTGTGAAGACATGTACTGGTTGACTTTGGATGTTAAAAGTCTCTATACCAATATTAGAAATGCTTCTGGAATAGAGGCTCTGTACAAACAGATGGGAGATTCACCACTAACACATTACATTACTGATTTGGTGAAATTCTGTTTAGAAAATAATTATTTTTATTTTGATGACCAGAGTTTTCCACCAAATTCAAATAACCGCCATGGGTGCAGCATTTGCACCCATGTATGCAAACATTTTTATGGGATTGGTGGAATCTGAATATATTTACATGCACTTGTTTGTGAAGAAACATGTGATATATTATTTTAGATTTATTGATGATTTGATTTTTTTGTGTAAGGGAGGTAAATTGGAAAGTGATAAATTTGTTAAGGATATACAAATTAATAGGTTCAATATTAAGTTTGATGGTATACAATGTGGTGAGAATGTTTCCTTCTTGGATATTAATTTACAAGGAATTATAGGCAAACTTATAGTTACTAGCATACATAGAAAGTTTGATTGTTTAAACCAATTTTTGATGGGCACCAGTTATTATCCAAAGCATACGTTAGAAGCTTTACCGTATAGTGAATTTTTAAGAATATCTCGTATTTGTAATAATGAAAAAGATTTTTTAAAGGAGATAAAGAATAGAACAGAAATGTTTATAAAAAGGCAATATGATAGTCAACTAATAAATTTAAGTAGAAATAAAATATTTAATAAAAGATACAACAGGGGACCTCAATACTGGAAAAAACAAAATAAGGTAGTAGATATGAATAATAAAGAAGACCTGGATAAAATTTTTATGGTCTCTACATTTAATATATGTAGTGAAGACATCAAGAGATGTATTCTACATTTTTGGAAGTTCTTACAGAACTTTAGAG
This sequence comes from Protopterus annectens, assembly GCF_019279795.1. Lineage (NCBI taxonomy): Eukaryota > Metazoa > Chordata > Ceratodontiformes > Protopteridae > Protopterus > Protopterus annectens. The sequence continues at coordinate 1,157,078,492 of NC_056743.1, read as the reverse complement.
AACTGGATGAGTTGATGAAAAATAAGTTAAAGTTTGCCTATAAGAGAGGGAGAAACATTAAGGATATAATAATACACACTAAATTTACGAAGCCTATGCAGAGAATATATGGACAAATTATGAGTAAAGGAACAATACCATGTGGAAAATGTAAAATTTGTGCTCATGTAGAAAATGTCTTTCCTTGTATTAATGGAATGACTTTTAAATCCAATGTTTTTTTTAGTTGTAGAACAGAACAAGTTATTTACATTATTCAATGTGGTTGCAAAAAATTTTATGTGGGCCAAACTAAGAGAATGTTCAAAATTAGAATCATGGAACATTTAAGGGACATTAAAACTAATAAAATGGAAAGTCCCTTGGCGCAGCATTTTGTAAAACATCATAATTCCGAATGTGATAGCTTAAGGGTAACTATTTTGGAACAGGTTCTTAGAAATGAAGCTAGTGAAGATAGAATAAGAAATGAACTTTTAAGGAAAATGTTGATTTTTATTTTAAAATATCAAACGTTAACCCCTAAAGGGTTAAATACTGAATGTTGTTGGAAAAGTGTAATTTAATGTATTGTTTTTTAATTAGATTTATAATTGATTGTTTAATTAATTATTTAATTGTATAATGAGTTGATATTTGTGTATATGTACTGTGAATGGATGTTAACTGTTACTCCTTGAAGGCTTTTGGTGAGCCGAGGCAGTAGAGAATAGAAGAAGAAAATAAAATGTTATTTTCACTGGCTGTTGTTTCTTTTGGTGGTATTCCAGTCCATCTACAGTTGGTGCTACAGTTTGGTGTTGCAAGTGAGGTATGACCCTAGCCCTGAGTAGCATCTTTCCTTTGCCCAGAATGATACCACAGTATAAGGACAAAATGATTGATTTCAACAATTGGCTAAGCTTCTGGTGTCATTCAAAGGGGATCTAGTATCTGTCTGCCTGGGATGACATGATCGACAGACCAAGATGCTTTGCCGGAGATGGTCTGCACCTGTCACCCCTGGGATTCAGGTTACTGGCTAAGGCTCTTGCCACCCCTATAGTGCCTTTTTTTTAGGCAAAGTTCAAAGGACAAAACCACCACCGTAACAGGTACAAGCATGCAAAAATCTGAAGGTAATGTTACTCAATGCTAGAAGTCTAAACCTCAAAATGCACTCTCTTGAGGCACTCCAAAAAAATGAAGAACATTGATATCTGTGCAGTAACTGAGACCTGGTTCAAGGCTCCAGAGATTACCCCTGCAATACCAGGCTACAACTCTTACCACACTTTTCAGCTACCAAACCAGGACCGAAACATTAAAGGTGGAGGAGTGTCCATATTCACCAAAGATATTCACACCTCCAGGCTAGTTGCACAACACAATGCATCTGAAATTCTCCAGGTGAAACTATCACTAGGTAAGACTGCAATCCAAATTGTAGCATACTACAGATCCCCCACCATGCCCCAAGATGCTCACTACACCTTTTTAAACATACTGGAAAATATTAAGATACAACCAAGCACCCTAATACTGGGTGATTTCAACTACCTTGCCATGAACTGGGAAAACTACTTGGGTACCAACACCTTTTCCCAACGGTTCTTGGAATTCATAAATTCCAACACCCTGGATCAACTAATCCATTGTCCAACCAGGGGCTCCAGTATCCTAGACCTGGTCATTGCCAACATGGGAGAAAGATGCTCCACCCCCTCATTGGTCAGGTTTGACCATAAGCAAATCACCCTTGACATCCACATCCCCCCCCCAGTAAGGAAACCCCCGTAAAAACTTCTCCAGAGCCAACTTCATGCTACTCACATCAGAAGTGACAAACTTCATGACACCCATGCAGATGGGAGCTGAAAGTCCGACTGCTGAATCCTACACTAAGGCACTGTATGAGCACATCCACTCATGCATGAATCGTGCCATCCCAAATAGAACCAAGACGCTGTCCTCCAAAAAAAGTAAGCTAATGTGGTGGTCCCCTGCCATAAACAAACTATACAGCAGAAGAAACTGTTGCAGAAAAGAGGAAAATCCCAGGATGCAAAAAAAGCTGAGATCCCTCATAAAATCCTCCAAAGCTAGTTATGAAAATAAAATTGCCAAAGATTCCAAAGACATCCACAAGGCATTCTATAGTTATGTCAAGAATCTAAATGACAATGCTCAAATCTTCTCTGCGCTACAACAGAATGGCATTAAATATACTGATCCCAAGGATATTGCCAATATCCTGGCAGATCGTTTTAGTGCCAACTTCACCCCCCTCTCACCCCCTAAAGGGCCCATCTCAATACCAAAAGATTGCCAAATTCCAGGAATCACAGCCACACAGGTAGAAACCGCACTCTCCAAAGCTAACAATACAACATCCATGGGATCAGATGACATCCCGGGCTGTGTACTACATGAACTATAAAATGAACTGGCACCGCACCTAAGTGTCATGTTTAATCATAGCCTCGCCTCAGGCTTCGTGCTCACTGAGTGGTGCACAGCTACAGTTATCTCACTCCACAAGGGGGGATCCACCTTGGATCCCGGGAACTACCATTCCATCAGTCTGACGAGCCTGATCTGAAAGGGCATGGATTGCATTATCATGGAACTTATAAGCAAAGACATTGGCAACCTTCAAACACTGGACCCCACCCAGTTTGGGTTCGTGAAGGGCCAATCTTGTCTCCTGAACCTGACTGACTTCTTTGAATCAGTCTCCAGCGCTGTTGATGAGGGTAAGGCAGTCCACACAGCCTATCTGGACCTCACCAAGGCCTTCAACACCATCCCCTACTCTGGAATCATGGATGTTAAGCTGGGCATAAATCCCTACGTCACTCGATGGGTTGCCAACTGGCTTACTGACAGAACCCAGACTGTAAAAGTACCTGACTCCAAATCCAGCTCCAGACAAGTGACAAGTGGAGTTCCTCAGGGTTCAGTCCTGCGACTGCTCTTGTTTGGCATCTACTTCTCTGAAGTACAGGCCAACACTAAGGGACTCTGGCTAACAAAGTTCGCAGATAGCTGCAAACTGGGAGCCATTATTGAATCCCCAAATGATGCAGATATTCTACAACAGGGCCTTACAGAAACAGATGCTAGGTGCCAGTGCCATCGGCTCAAGCTTAATGCCAAGAAATTTATAGTTATCCCCTTTGGGAAAAAACATGTACCCATGAATTACCACATAGGTGGCAGTACACTAAACACCGAAAGTGTGATGAGAGACTTAGGGACACAGGTGGACACTGGTCTCACCTTTGATAACCACATCGCCACAACAGTCAGAAAATCCTTCTATATGGCACACACCATTACTAAGGGCTTTTCATCCAGATAAAAGGAGGTCATTGTCCCACTGTACTCATGAGTACAATGCCCTGTTTGTATGTACCTCACAAGACATTTGCAACAGCTGGAAAGGCCACAGAAATACCTCAATAAAAGAATCCCAGGCCTGAAGCAGATGCCCTATGCTGACCATCTAAAAAAACTCCAGCTATACTCTGTTGCATATCGTCTACTCAGAGGCAGTCTCTGCTTAACATACAAGGCCATGTCAAACCCAGAGTTGTTGGACATGCTCCAGGGATCTAAACGTTGTCATCACAATGAACAAAACATGCTGGAGGGATAGGTTCCTGACCCAGAGACTCCCCATACTATGGAATAGACTGCCTATATATGTCACGCAGAGTGCCTCATTGGCCCTCTTCAAAAGGAACCTTGACAATTGGATGAGAGAAAGGAAATTCACCCTTGGGATCATGTCAGTCGCCCTGCTAGACAGGGGTCCAGGGAAGTAAATATTGTAGGAAGAAATAGCCAGGGAATTGTTATGGCTAGGCTTGTATAGGTCCTAGGGCCAATAGCCTAGTACCAACCTATGAACCATATAGACATAGGGAGTTTGTTTTAAATGATATAATAATGGCTAGGATTTTATGTGATGCTGGCCATTAGCTTAATAATGTTCTATGAGCCTATGAACATTTGATGTGTCAATGTTGCTGTCATTGACATGTGCCATAGTGAGGTGCGAATGTACAATATCCTACAAGACAGTATTAGATTGTACTGATAGCCACTGCTGCCATTTCAGTAAATGTTCTTTCTATAACAGCTGTAGTAATATGCTTCCTGAGAACTGCTGACATTTTATGACAAACTTGTATGTATAGCGTTGGCTTATTAAGACGTGTTTTTGCAGTAGTGCAGATCAACATTCTTCATATTTCTCGTTCAAACATCACAGTGACACCTGCAGTATGGCACAGGTTTGCATGTGTCTACCTGCCATCATTAAATGCTCTGACAGACATCAATATAAATGTTTTGATTCAAATGCAACCTTGTGGAATTCATTGTATGAGCCAGCTGTGTTGCTCTTCCCAAGGATTAGCAAGGTGGTCATCAGCCACCTTGTGTGACTATCATCATTTGAGTCAGGAAATGTTCTGCATGAGACACAAATAACTGATTTGCAATGTGTCCTTATGTGGCATCAGGTCACTCAAAGACAGCTTTCCCATGAAACATACACAGGTATATGTTGTGCAATTGATGTAATTATGTGACAATGGGACAGTTGTATGAGTGTGAGTAGTTCCAGTGTGTGGCATGTGATGCACAGCCAAGCTGTAGTTGGAGGTGTTTTCACAAATCATTTATTTCAATAAATGTGAGATGTTAAGGGGAATACACAACTAAGCACAGAGCAGTTTGTGGAAGCCACCAACCATACTCAGCTGGAGAAAATAGTCAATCTGCTCAGTAATAGTTTATCTCACACTTTACCCCATCACCACTGGCTATCAGCCAAAGTATACGTGCAAACATTACTCAGTTTATCTTGTCAGATAAGCAGCTCATCTCTGCACCACTTTCTACAGCTAAGACTGAATCAATGAGCCCTGACAACAGAGGGTGCCTATAGCATGACTTAAAACCTGACCTAGCAGACACAGCTGGATCCCTTCTTTAACACAGCACCCAGACAGGGGGGTGAACTATCACCTGATGCATGGAGTTATAGAGCCATACTCCTGACTCTCCTCACCTGTAAGGTAGACCAATGAGTTATCATGGACCTTATCAAAAAGGACACATGTAATCTCCGGACTGTGTGCCAAACCTATGTTGGATTTGCTAAGGCTACATCATATCTGTTTGATATCTTCAAGGGCATGCATGAGGAAAACACTCATCCTGTGTACCTTATCCTGGGCACAGCATTTGACACAAATCCACATTCACAGATTAGAGAAACTGTCTCAAGTGGGCATAACACCTACATCACCAAGTGAGTAGGCAAATGGATCACATACATGACACAATGTCAGTGTGTGTGAAGTCACCTATATCTGTACTAGGCCCTTTCCTGTTCTTTTAAGTCTCAGAAGTCAAGACTAACATACACATCCTTCAGCTAGCTTTGTGAAGGACTGAAAATTGTCAACAATCATTGTATCTAAGATTTGTATTGGTTTAATGCAGGCAGTATTAACACACACAAAGGATTATTGCTAGAGCCATGGAGACACAGTAGATTAACAAAAATCATGGTGGGAATAGTTCCTTTATGAAAGAAAATACACAGACCAAGTGATGTATGACCTGTGTACTCAGGTAGATAGTAAGCGGAACTTCTACCATGTACCCGCAGTGGTGACTGATCCCTTGTATATAGCACAACTCTTGAGTATAGGCAGATCACCCGCATCAAAAGGCATTATAGTCCCATTGTTCTCAGCCATCACACCAATAATTGAGTATTATGTACCCCCAAACACATCTTCCAGGGATGATTTATGCAAGTGTATCACTTTTGCCACAATGATCTTCCATATATCTTAGCCATACCTAAGTATCCTTTTTGATGCATAACCATTAGGAGTTGACAGTGCAGAACTCCCTTCAAGGTGTTAATCAAGATGCATGTGTGATACATGTTCCTGTGATGCACAGAGTAAATCATTGACAACATTGATGGAATGGGTTACATTCATGCAAGTATGGATTGTGGCATATATATGCCATGCAAAACCTGTCCACTCACCAGGATTGCTTATAATTTAAACTACAGGTGTAACAGTGACTCTCTTATCACCTCCACAGGGTGTTAGTTTTTAGGAAGGTGTGCTTAATTCCCTTTATAGATTACGGAGAAATCATGACAGTTGTACATGTGTGTGCAGAACATGTATAATGACTCAGTCACATATTTTATGTCAATGACACAGATTAATGGTGGTATTATTCTGATATTGTCCATGATTGCACTTGCTTCTGCCTACTGTTGTCCATGGGCCTATTGCTGTGTGTCCTGATTGGTTGAGACCTATGCTGACAGATTCATATTCAATCAACTCTTTTTACACATCACAATATGCACCTACCCTGTATTGTATAAGCTGTCCTTGCTAAATGTCCTCTCCAGTGATCATTTTAGGGTCCTTATATCACAACCACTCACCTCCACTGATATGTGACCTTGTGTGACTGTCACATAGTACACAATAACTACATATGACTATACCCACACATGAGCAGTACTTACTGTATCCTGCACCTATGTGTGTACAGTTCATGCTACAACTGGCTTGTCTTTGGGGTGTACATACATTGACATGCCCTTATCTGCTGTACATTACCATGTTTCACTTGTTCTCCTCCCAGTCTTCATTCCTAACATTCACGTGTGGCCATTTATAATGGGCAGACTTCCTCAATAAAATTGATAATGCAGTCTAGGTACCCTTGATGATCACCACCATAACTTTATTTCAGCTTTGCACCGTATTCTGCACCGACTAAACTTTCTTATAATGTCACCGACTAAACTTTCTTATAATGTGTTAGAACTTTATGCATTGCCTTATATTAAACCCTGGTCATCTTTGTGGCTGTCTGTGCAATCATATAGAATTAGCTTGCTGCTTTACACGGTTTCCTGGCTGGCAACACTGTCACAAGCCATGAAAACATGCATGTATTTGTGCAAGAATGATGCACAGCATGCATATGCAATTAGCACTACTGCGCATCATCCAAACATGTAAACTCTGTGTAGGCTTTACGTTAAACCTACAGGGTGTTTATTGAATCCCCAGCAGTCTTTTTCAAATTAGTACGATGATTCATCCAAGTCTTCTTTTGACTTCATAAGCCCCCAGCAATGCTTTGTAAAAACATGTTGTAAGCATCAGGTGTCCAGCTTTCTGCTAGTGTTATCACCTGTTATAATTACCCATGGAAGGAGGAGAAATATTCTACCTCAGAAAAATGCATCATAATCTTGCATTTCACCATATGCAAATGAGGATCAGATAAATCAGTAAATAGGTTTAAGCAGCATTCACTGCCCATTAACAGGTCTTTCTTTTGGCATGAAGTGCATCTGTTCTCCTGTGAGCTAATGTATTAACATAGGGTTTGTCAACTGACAGTTTACTTCTAGAATATTCTCATTAAACTTTGTTTAAATATAGCATACATAGTTATGTGGTGTATGTACTCTGTATCCAAGTTTTGTTTTAGTACTATTTGTTGTCAGTTTACGCAATTAAGCAAAAAATCTAAAAATGGACAATGGCCCAAGCAAAGGAATGAAGGAAGTAAAATCTTAGCTTATTGCTGTCTTTCTCCTGTAAAATTATTAGGAGGGGAAATCAGACTTGTGTACCATTGCAGTGTACAGCTGTTATATGTGACCCCTGAGTGGATATGCCAGGCAGATGGTGGCAACAAATATGATTCCAAGGGCATTCCTCTCAACCACTTAACACAAAACAATCTAGACAAAGCTAAAAATAATAGGGGGACAAAGGCTCAAGCATAGTGACATATTTTAAATATTGCTCTTACAGAATTAGAAAGTTGCTAGAATAAAAGTTTTTGTGTTAGCATGCATTTTCTGAAGGATATGAAATCTGAAACTCATACGTCAGTCATTATTTACTGAATTGAGCCCTCAGTGATTTGCTAGACAATCACAAACTATATGAACAGGACTACAAATATGAGACAAGAATCTGGACATTCTGAGAAAATCTGGGCATTTGACAGCTACGAGCAAGGGACTTGCTCTTTTGCAATGCTAAAAACATGAACTACATTGGAATATACTGCATCAAAAACCTCTAATACCCTGCCCAATTAGTCTGCTACAAGTAATGAAAATGTAGAGGTCAAATGGACACAGACTGATTCAGGGAGTTCATATAGTTGGTAATTTGTGTCCTCTGGTAGGGATTTAAGGGTTAGTTAGACATGGATGAAAGCTAAAAGGGAATATTTTCTTCTATGGCTGTTAGAACTTTACTCATAATACTGAATCTGTAATTGTGGGCGTCTTGTTAGTACAGTCAGACTGAACCTGTAAAGTGCATCAACCTGACATCAGATAAATAAAAATGCATTAAACAAAAGCCTTTATAGTTATAACCCATTAAAAAAAATGCATCAGATTATAGTGAGCAGTGCAAATGCCTTAGCATGCACGCATCTAACTGATGTGCTGGTAAATCTGTTTTCAACAGCTGATGCCAGGGAGATCAGAGGGCTGTGGGTCCCATCCCCACTGACACTGATTAGATTTTTTTTCCAGTACTGGTACCAGAGTACAGCACCGCAGCATGGTGGCAAAGGGGGCGACTTCCCACTATGAATTCCTTCCTTTAGATGAACTGCTAGCATCTGCTATTATTAATGATTCCATAACACTTATTTTTAAATTAAATCCTGGTGCTCTTTTAATATCTTTTTTTCCACATAAAAAAAAGATACATCAATCACATATTCACAGAAGCTGGAGCAAAAGGAAGGATTCTATGAATCATTTTCTTATTTGCTATGACTTTAAGCAGTCTCAAAGTATAGCCCTTTTTCAATAATCCCATAGATTCACCAGTCTTTTGTTACATCAACATTCATGTTTTCCCATCATTTCTTAAATCCAAAATTTTATTATATGACTTTGTAATATTTTCCATAAACCGCTCTTCAAAATATTAGCTAGAATTTCCAGTCTTACTTGTTGAGATCCCAGTGTAATTACCATAATAAAGCATTTGCATTAATAGTTCCATGGAAAAAAAATGAAATTTTAGTTCAATAATTTTGTACTGATTTCATACTGTTATATTTCATTTTCTCCTAGCAGACATTTCTGGGTACACCAAGTCTCCATATTAGTATTTAAATTGGATCCCCCAAATCTCACACAAAACTCAGCTTCCACTTTTCAGAAACATTATATACTCATCTAGTAATCTCAGAAATAATATTTTATTTCATCATATTTCTGTGGGGGCCCATCTGATTTTTTTTTTTTCTTTTTTAATTTCAGAGTAAATACAGAATACCTATTGGTGACTGTTATAGGTAGATGGATTGTTTGTATGTTTTGTGATATGACTATTTTGGACAGTCAAATGATTTGTATTATTTTTGTCTACATAGCCAGTAATATCTTTTCTCTTCCTTTAGGGTTTGGAAGGTGGAATGACAAGGACTGTGCTTACTCCCATGGATTCATTTCTAGTTACTAGTCATCCAGTGAAAAATGCTGAAAATAGCTATATAGTCAAATAACTCTGGAAAATGTTTAATCAGCAAATCCTTTACATTTGTATTTTTTCTTTAACCACTAGAAAGATCTGTAGGTTGGGGGGTGGACCCTGGCCGGCCGAGTTAACAGCTTCTTCTCAGAGCCCTGCATTTTATTAAAATTGACAGGAAAAGCTATTAGCTCAGTTATTTTCTAACTTATTTTACTAAATAAATACTTTTCCTACTATTTTTGGAAAGTTTGGCATTTTTTGGATGTAAATTTCCTGTCATAATACTTAAGGGAAGATGTTTCTTAATTCTCTGAAGGATGAGTAACTAAGAACAACCAACACTGACTCTGCATCAGGTAACATCAGCATGACAAGATTTAACCACTAAAATAGATGGATTTCAACAAAACCTACAAGAAGTTATAGAACCGTTCAAAATGAACAAATATATTTAATGACTTATTTCAGCATTGAACATGCTGCATCTGACATTTACTCTAGACTTAAAGAAAACGAAACTCTGGTGTCAGGACAAAAAAAAAAATCAAAATTTCTGAAGAAACTAGATGACCTTGAGAATAGAGAAAGAACTAAGGAATTTTTGGTTTGCCAAAGAAAGAAGGTGATAACATGATTTCCTTTCTGTCAGCCTGGATACCCAAGGCACTTCATTTAAAAGAAAACCTCTCTTTTGGAATAGAAAGAGCTCACATATATTGGGAAATCAAATACCATTGCATAATAAAAACTAAGATCAATTATAGTCTAATTTTTTATTTTACGTAGACAAAGAACTGGTTCTAAAATCTGCTTGGTTGAAGACTTCAATAAAATTTGAAGATTCAGTCATCAGATTTGTTAATGACTATTCGGTCTAAGACTATGGATTTAGAAAAAAAGACATGGACACTAATAAAACACCTTAAACAAAACAACATCAAAGCACAACTTGTCTTCCCTGCAAGGAAGAAACTTCACTTCAGGTATCCACTGGCAAAGATTTTTCCCCACTACAGAATATGCTCTTTTATCAAGAATAACATTATTTCCTTTTCAGATTATATGGACTGATTACCTTTTACCTCAAAGATCTTCAGAAAAGGATGCTTGGTCAAATCATCTAAGGCCAGCTTTGGAAGAAAAATTGCACAAGACACTAAAGATTATCACAAGGCCTTCTTTAGTTATGTCAGGAACCTGGGTGGCAACTCCCAGATATGCTCTGACAAAATGACAAAAAATACACTGAACCCACAGCCATTGCCAACATCCTGGCAGACAGGTTCAGTGCAAACTTCTCCCCCCCTTCACCCCCCAAAAGAGCAAATGTTTATCCCAACAGAGTGCAGCCTCCCTGACATCACAGATGCACAGGCAAGAGCTGCCCTCTCCAAAGCAAAAAAAAACACAGCATCAATGGGACCGGACGGTGTCCTGGGCTGCGTCTTACACGAGCTCCAAGAAGAACTGAACCCTCACATAAAGTCGCTGTTCAATCTCAGCCTTACTACAGGATATGTACCCAAGGAATGGCGTACAGCAACAGTGGTCCCACTCCACAAAGGTGGTGCCACAACAGACCCCAGAAACTATTGCCCTATAAGCCAGACTAGCCTGGTCTGCAAAGCTATGGAGCATATCATCATGGAACTCATAAACAAAGACATTGGGAACCTCCAAACACTGGATCCTACCCAATTCGGCTTTGTTAAGGGCAGATCATGCCTCTTGAACCTGGTCGACTTCTTTGAAACAGTCACCAAGGCCATAGATGAAGGGAAGGTAGTCTCCACAGCCTACCTGGACCTCACAAAAGCCTTCAACACAATACCCCACTCGGGCATCATAAATAAGCTCACCAGCTTAAATATCAACCCCCATGTCACAAGATGGGTTGCAAACTGACTCAGGGATAGAACCCACATGGTCAGAATTGCAGGTGCCATGTCAGACTCTAAACCAGTTACAAGTGGCATCCCACAAGGCTCAGTCCTGGGACCTCTCTTGTTCAGTATATATTTCTCTGAGGTACAGGCCAACACAAGAGGACTATGGCTGACCAAGTTCGCAGATGACTGCAAACTGGGTGCCATAATCGACTCACCAACTGACACAAGCATCCTCTAAAAGGGTCTCACAGAGACGGATAACTGGTGCCAGAGCCTAAAGCTAAATGCCAAAAAGTGCAGTCATCCCCTTTGGGTAAAACAAAGTGCCCACAAATTACCACACAAGTGGTAATCCATTAAGTATGAAAGAAGTAATTAGGGATTTAGGGTCCCAAGTAGATGGCAATCTCTCCTCTGACAATCACATTGCCAAAGTGGTTAGAAAGACCTTCTATATAGCCCACCTTATCATGGGTTGACATCTAGATCGAGAGGTCATTGTGCCCCTCTACTCATCAGGCCCATAATTGAATACAATGCCCCATTTGGGATGTACCTTACCAGACACCTTCAGCAACTGGAAAGACCACAAAAGTACCTCACCAAGAGGATCAAGGGACTCAAACAGATGCCCTATGCAGTTAGTCTAAAGAAACTCCAGCTCTACTCAGTTGCTTACCGCCTACTCAGAAGCGATCTGTGCCTGACGTATAAAGCCATGTCCAACCCAGAATTAATGGACATGCTCCACCTCAGGAAATCCAAATCCCTTAGAGCTACACACTCCAGGGACGTAAACCTCAGCACAGAAATAAATAGGACATGTGGGAGGGACAGATTCATATCCCAGAGGCTCCCCTCACTCTGAATCCCAATCCATGTTAGGCAGAGCCCCTCAATGACCCTCTTCAAGAGAAATCTTGACGAGTGGATGGAAGATCGTAGGTTTACCCCTGGGATCTCTTCTGTGTCCCTACTAGACAGAGGCACAGTAAACTAACCTTAAAAGGGCTATCGTGTGACCTACTATACAGAGGCACAGTCAACTAATGTAAAAGGGTGGCAAAAGCCAAACACACTCTGGCTAGGCTTATAAATGCCCTAGGGCAGATAGCCTAGTATCAACCTATGAAAAAAAAGTTTCCAAATCTACATATTTTATAAAATAATATATCACTATCACCATTCTTTATTTTATGGCATCACTTAAAGCAAACATGTTTCTCTATTATTTTCTTGTTAAATCACCATCTTACTACTTTTTTTTTTTTTTTTTTTTTTTTAATTCTATGGTGAGATGATATGGTTTCATGATGAAATATTGTTTGAACATGAGTGTTTGCCATATACAGAACTATTACCCTTACTCTATGCCAGACAATGTTACATTAGAGTTCATTGAATGCTTTGGCCTGTTCTTAACACATACCCAGTAATATAACATGGCTTCTTCTATGTTATTCTATAGGCATTTACAACTCTTGTCTTTTAAATACATCTTCTTTGAAGTCTCTCATTTATTTGGAAAGCTTCGGTGTAGGTTTGGAAAATGAGAGTGACCACATAAGTTTTACTCGGCTTAGTTCCTTTTTCCTTCCTTGATTACCTTGTTTATGAGTGAGATAGAGAGGTCAGGTTGTTAAAAGTAAAATAGAACATCCTGGGCTATAAATTGGACTGATGCATCCAGGCAAGATGTGTTATAATGATGTTTGTATGTTTGATTACAGTGGAGTGTTGTTTGTGATGTGGGCTGTCACTGATTTTAAGTTGCATCGTCTGAATGTCTGCATTGCATTGCTGGTATGAGAAGGCAGTTGAATGACAAGAGGAAGATGTTCAACAGGAGCATTGTTTATGCCAGTGGGCATTTTTTCCCCTGCTATTCTTTATATTGTTTGCCTGCACTTGGACTCCTTGCGAGTTACTTTGACAGTTTTGGTCATCTGAGGCTGGATTGTGGGCTGTTCATATAGGCTTGTATTCTTTTCTGCAGGAGAATCTTTGTTCAGAACATGGAAAATGGTGCCTTACTTGTATGTCTCATTTTGGCTTTTAAAATTACCGTTAACTGCAAGCATCTTTCTCTTGGGTCAAGAATGTTTGAATTTCCTACCCTATGTACTTTTGTTGCTGCCACAGATCTCTGTAAAGGAATTAGAATGCAACATCAGGTGGTGGTAGTAGTCGTCATGTACTACTGTTTTTTTCACAAGACACTTCTCTGCTTAATGTCATACTGCATAAATCCTTTATATGGATGAATCATTCTTTAACGACACACAATTCAGGGATACTTGAAATAACTATTTTCATATATGAAAAGTAAAACATGCTATTGTAATATCAAACTATATAGGAAAACCGAATAAACTATCCAGAGGTTTGAGCTTTATGTCATTCTACCTATACTCACATAGACATAAAAGTGTTTCCATGGTTCTACATCATTTTGAAAACTTAACTTAATAAAGAAGACATCAGGGTTTGAGGCTCATGATGATTAATTGAAGTCCTTCTGCATTTTTTCCCTTTTTTGTAGCGGTTTTATGTGATGTGGCTATTCCTTCTATCCTAGTTCTAAGTTAATAATTTAATTAAAAATGATTTGGATACTTTGCTCCAGACTAATTGATATTAACTGAAATGTCATGTTGAATGGAAACAATTTAAGAAAGGAGAGAGGTCTGGAAGATGTTTTGTATATCACTACTGGATTCAGTGTGTAATGAAACATTGTCATTACATTGTAACCATTGATGGAGGTACCAAAACATTGCTGTATCAGACTTTATTATATGTTAAAGAAATTCCAGTATTTCCTTAAACATCTTAAGTTTAATTAAATATTAATGCATTCAGAAATGATTGTTCAGAGACTGGATACTAACCTTTTATTTAGTAAATTGTTTAAAGACTGCGGTATCAGTAAACTAGATCAGAAGCCTTCTTGTCATCTTTCTTTAATAACCAGAGAACTTGCACTGTAAATTATTACATGGAGAAGAATTTGAGATAATGTAATCTTGCGTGATAACTGCGTTTCCCAAAAAGTGGAGCATAAAGATCTGGATATCCTAGACCATATAGCAGAAGTTGATTAATGGTAGATTTTAAAATTTCTTAGGTCTGCTATCCTGATTCTATATTGAGTCCAGTATTAATCCAAATACTTTATTGTAATAATATTTTACTAGGGTTGGAAAATTTTTATTCAGATACTTATTTTTTTTTTATAGATGCCTAGTTGTTTTCTGATTCACAGTACAGAAGGGAGGCATCAGTGTAATTAATAATCCTCCTTAGAAACAAAATAATAAATCATATTGCCATTTTGAGCTTGGCCACGAGAGGGTAGCAGATGCTCAAACACTTAGACAGAACTCTTTCACAGAGTCTCTGTGATTAAACATCAAGTTGTCAGAATGGATATACATTTTATAACTGTGCATTTCACCATGTACAGTGTAGACATTTTAATTTATTTACGCTGTATTATTTCATGTAAGGAAAAGAAAGAGTAATGAAATATACAAAAATGTGAAATAGGCTTTTTAGGGTTTGTGTATTAAAAGCCTTTAAACCTAATACAGTTCATTCTCTTGTTTAAATACATGTTATAACTACATAAGACTTTTTATATGAAATATAAAATCCCACAGAGCTTAGACATTAATTTACTTACATCAACCATTAACTTTTAGTTTTAAGATACTTTGGTATATTCAAGACTTTTGGGTTCTACTTTCAAGCCTAAAAGATACAACACTGAAATCCTAGACAGGGAAGCAATATCATATATTCTGATTTTATAAATACTCATATGTTTAAACTTAAAGAAGCCAGAACCTTTTTTTTAATTATTTCAAGTAATACCAAATAACTGTCTCTCATTTTTCTAGATCCTACAGAGGACTTCCCTTCATGCTAGTACTGCATCTACATAATGAAATTTAGTGACAGGAAACTAGTCTCTATCAAGATGAATAGGCTAGTAATATTACTCTTTCCCTCTAATTTGTCCTTTTTTTCTTTTGAATACTAGATTAATTTGATATTAAGTGGTTTAAGTTATAATCCGAGTTTATTCTATAATATCACAAAGCCTGAAGAACACACACCTCCATGATACTTGAAGATTAGGGCACAGACTTTAATGTATTTTTCTCAGACACTGGTTCTACTGATGTCACTACACTACAGTCATGTAGCCCCTTTTTCTATGAGATATCTAAAATGCAAAGAAACATTAATTCAAACATCTTAGCAAACTAGTAAGACTGAAGCTCATAGGCTCATTGCTATACATTAAGATAACATTCATTGCTATACATTAGGATAACATTCATTGCTATACATTAAGATAACATTCATAAGTCCTAGTGTTTGTCTGACTAAGGTCTTCCCCCCATTTGATCTTTATTACATATATAGTATAGATTGGAATAAAGAGAAGAGATGAGTTGGCAAGAGAAAAGGAATAAAAAAAACTTTATGATTGAGAACTGAAGGGCACATTAAAACATAAATACTAAAAGGCCTCTACATATGAGATGCTTTTGAAATTAAATACATACTAAAATATGGAAAATGGTGTTATAATGTTAAGATAATGAGGCCCTAATACCCATTTAGTTGAGCACGTTTTTTAAAGACAGTTGTCAGATACCTTAATGCTCTAAGAGAATGTAGATGTATTTAGCTTAGTTGCTATAATTACATAGAAATTTTTTTTTGGGGGGGGGGGATTTGAAGTACTTCTTTTTTCCATCTCCTAAACATTAGAAAGTCCTACATAAAAGTAAATTGTCTGATTATTCTAATCTCGCAAGGTTATACTTTTCTGTATATAAAATTTAGGAGTAGCCCAAATTCCTAAACTTATGATGAACCTCTTCATCTATGTGCCTTATTTTATGCTAAGTGGTAACATTGAATTCTTTCAAAAGTAAGAATATGATACTTGCATATCTCAACTTGTCAGTAAAGTAAATATATTTCTATAAGTTGAAGGTTGTGTTGATTAGTACTAGCCTTTTTTTATGAAAAGATGTCTTACTAGATCCAGACAGTAGCATAGGGAGTCACACCACATGGAAGTGGGGATGTTCTCCAACAGTCTTGTGAAGCACTGAACATTCATCTTTGCAAAGTGTCCTAAATGAAAAGCCAACAAACTAATGCCATCACTGTAGCCAAAGACTAAGTCGAATTAGAAATGCAGATACCTGCATCTTTTAGTAAATAATTATTGGCTAATGGTGCATCACCATTATGGACATGGTCCACTAGGACTACATGTAATAGGACATTCACAGTAGCACACACCTCTCAACATGTAGGCATTGAAAATAGGAGCAAAGGCCCTTGAAAATTAAGTACACCAACCAAAACTCTGGATATCTAATTAGCATAAAATGTGAATACCAAATAGCATACAGCTCTTCCTGTTTCTAATACAAGTGTGGGATACTACTCAAACAGTGAAAAAAAAAACAAAGTGACAAATTATATAAAAATATCAGCACATTAAGAGGCTGTGTAAAATCTGCAGACTTGAATGAAATGTATTGCAAAATGTTACCATGCAAGGTATTGCTTCTGAAAAGAGCTGCAAGATGTGCCCTCTTTCTTTAAATTATTGGTGGCACTGGTCTGTTGGTTATGTAGTATGGGTTTGTGTGTACTAGACAGCTTAAAAAAAAAAAAAAAAATCATCGATTCAAGTCTGAAAAACAGAATTGTACCTTTAACAATAGGTACATAAATCATGGGCAGAGGTAAATCAGGCCGGAAACTAGGGATGTTCCTCCAAAATAGGGACAGTTGAGAAGTCCTGCAGTGGTGTACATTCTTCATGCTCTGGTTGCCTACTCTCATCGTGCCCCACCCTAGCAACACTACCGATATGGATTTGTATTTTGGTGACCAATTTGCTTGAGCTACCAGTGGTTTCATCTTTGGACCCTCTCCTTGCCCAGCCTGGTTAGTAATACATGACTGCATCTGTCTCATTTATGGCATCACCTATGACTACAATGTTGGGTGCTTGAGACTGTGTACGCAGTTCTTAGGTTACATTTTTAGAAGGCCATTGTGGATTAGGTAGGTTACTTTTAAAAGCCTAAGCATTTGTAGGCCTGTGTGTTTTGACTTGTCATTTGTGATCAGTACATACTGCTGTGGTGGTGCTGAGATAGCATTGTCGCCTCACAGTTAGGCGTTGCCCATTCGATTCTCAGTTAGAGCGTCTTCTGCTGTGTGGCGACATACGTGAATGGGCGTTCCTTCGCTGAAGGTTGTGCATTAGGCCTGGCAAGCCAGCACGTAAAAATCTGACAATCTTTAGCGGACCGGAGTTCTGCTGTGGCAACCCCTAACTGGGAAAAGCCGAAAGACACAAACAGTCTGTGTGTTACTGATAAAGCCACTATAAATAGCAAACTGGCTTTGTGAGAAATTTTGAATAGTAGAACCATGTAAAGCAGTTAGAAAAACACCACAGCAGGATACAAAACCACTTGGAATGTCTTTATTGCAAGACACACCACACAAGTTAAGCACTTTTATTTATTAACCATGATTCAATCTAAACATTTATACCAACCCAGTCATATGACCAACAAAACTGATCAAAAATACAAATGGTTAATCTAAAAAACATGAAATCTTTATATCTCCAGATTTAAACTGATTGGCCAGGAATCAATTATTCTGTATCAGTTAGTGGCATTTAAAATTGCCACTTTAATTCACATTTATCTAGATGGTCAGTAATAAATCCCCTCAATCATTTTTTATTTGTTCAATTACTGCAAATTTACTCATGTTTGGGGTATTCGACTAAATGCCTATAAAGTCCATTGATGTTCCTACCTTTAATATCCATCAAAATGTTCCTACATACTTGAGAAATTAGTAGGTGGTGGTCAGTAAAGCTGGCCTGATCACTAGATGGTCAAGAGATGTCAATGATTGCATCTTCTCTCACCAGAAGAGAAAGAATAGCACTAATCCCACATTGCTTCCACAGTAGTAGTAACCCAGGTGCTGATGGGTTTAATACACTTGGTATAGTCTACACTTAGATACCCTATATCAAATCCGCAGCAGCAGAATGCAACAGAAAGGTGAACTGCACAAAGGCCCTGAAACAGTTCTCATCAAAACTGCAGCCAGGCCACTCAGTGAATTCCCATCTACAAACCCAGTCAGAGACCAGCAATAATCTGTGGACCTTTGCTTCTTCTCTCATCTGATGCAGAGCAGTAGCATTAATCCCAAGCTAGCTCCAAAGTAGCAATTTTCAGGATTTCCAGTGACTGGAAAGCAAGGGAATAATGTCCATCTGTGTTCACTAAGCAGCACCCCCCCAAAAAAACAAAAAAAAAAAAAAAAAATCCACAACAGATTCTTGTGAAGCAGTTCCTAGAGACTGTCCAAGTGTCAATTTAGTCCCAAATGTTACATATTTTTAAAAATAGAAAAAATGGATTAATATTCTAAATAGTGGTGTGAATGTGATAAAAAACAGTCTAACTTAGCTTTAACATGGCTATCAGCACAGGTCTATAAGCTTAGCCCCTAGTTGGCACACACCTTTATTTCTCAAGCCTGTGATCTTTTGTGCAGTCTGAAATGTCTAACCTTCCAGCCCTGCCCGTTTCCCATCAACAGACCTGAGATGGCATGGTAATATTTCTGGAGGAAATAGTTAAATTATCCAGGGGATATGGGGAACTCATTTTAAAGCACATTTCCAACCTTTTGATTTAAATGGATTACCCTAAGAAAAAAATCTTTCTTTTGAGAAAATAAGTTGTGTACACAATGTTTTAATAGTTTTCAATACTGTGAAAAGACACTTGATACTATAAAGAATGCATACTTCCATAACCCCCTCCCCAAAAAAAATGTTAATCAAAAGTTCACAGAAGGTGAATAAGTGGACACAGTCATGTGCTGGTGCAGGTTTGTCATCATATGCACAAGACCTCATCTCCAAAACAGAACAGTCTTCTTTGTATTCCCCTAATATTAAACTAGAATGAAATTGCAGTAGAAAACTGCCACAAATATTTCACTGCTTCAGCTGCATATATACAGCATGCTTAACTCTAGTTTTCAAAGATAGCCACATATCTAATTTGTGAGGAAAACAGCAGCAATGTATTCCAGTTTATCTTGACAAGCTGTAGTAACCTTGTCTGTACACATCCAGGCTTGATTTTGATCAGGGGCCATAGATAGCACCATACAAGCTAACATGACCAATGGCCTATGCAAACCTTTGTCCACAGACACTCAGACCAAGCAATGGCTAAAGCATCCCTACTAAACCAGTGTCAAAATCCCCTTTAAACAACTGGTAGGGCTCAGAGGGCCTACATGTATTGTGATTGCATTTTATCATTTTTTAAAGATGATGACCAGTATCCCCAGCCAGTTCCTATAAACTATAGTGACTTTTGTATACCTTGCTGATTCAGTTAAGGACCTCTTCTGGGGTAAAGCGACCTACTTTGTGTGACCACCACTGTTATAATTTTTCCACATTAACACGGTTCTTAAGCCAGGTCCAGTCCAAGATGCACCGGCAAATCAGAGGAAAAATTCACCTCATATCTTTAGTGTATGGAATACACAACACCTGGATACAACCCAAAACAGAGGGAAGGTATGGAGAATAGAGCCACCACCAAGGACTTGGATCACTGACCCAAGTTTTGAGTTGTTAATATTATTCTCTACACCATGGCCAGGACTCATCACTTCATATAACCTGCCCAGACTGTCATCCGTTTTGTATAATGGGGGAAGAATGGCCATAGTACTGTAGTTCATATTTTCCACACATACGCACTAATCTTGCAAAGCTAGATTAATGGTTGGTTAACCTAAACATCTAATAGAACAAGCAGTCACATTCATCTCCATGTACATAGCAGTTACCACTTGACAGTGTACATCTTGAATGTCTGACATTTGTATGACAAGTAATAGCCAAATACAGGTGATTTGAAAATTTCTCTTTATTTTGCCTGATCACAGATATCATTTGGTATAGTGCTTCGCTATAGATATTGCATAACATCTAAGAATCTGGAGGCTATATAAACTCTGCTGCAATAGGAACATATGAAAAAAAGTTGATCATGTAAAAACAGCATACATTACAAACTTTGTGACGTTTACATGTGGGTGTTACAGTACAGAGGAACGCCTTCACATGTGAAGGGTGTATTGCTCCATTTATTTGGTATGTATTATGATAAAGTAAGACACTGCATTTTATCTATCATTTTTAAAATGCATGATCTTTCTACACCTACTCTTTTTCTGAGACCCAGTAGCACTGGGTAATAGCCAAATGTAGTCCTGAGCAATATTTTACTTTATTATTTCAAATATTGGAGTGGTTCCATTCCACTGTTTCAGCACTGTGGGCCACCAGTACATTAGCATATGGAGCCTGCTTGCATGTTTACTTTGTACTTCCATATAACCATTTTCATACACTATGATAATAGCCATGTTTGAAGCTGTATTACTTTACAGTGCATATCTACTTCAAAAGTAAGTGATTATGGGCAGCAGCATATAGCACTAGGCCATTGTTGATTCTTTGGCAAATATCATTATCAGACATCCACTTTCAAAAAAGTGATAGGCAACTGAAGTCTACAGTTGTCCTATTAATTCCAGTTGTCAAGTAGAATGGATACAATCTGGGAAGACAGAGGTCCTGTTTGGATAGGATTAAAGGATGGTGCTTTATAAAGAACCAATAGTAGCCTCCTATGCCTCTGTGTCCCAGTTACAACACAAGCTGAAAGGCTGTCCAATTACAACTGAGGTCAGATTCTGGGGTGGTCATAGACAATTGCTAGAGATTATCACTTCTAAAGCTGAGGCATACCTCTCTCAACCTGGTAACATTATCCTACTCTGCGAGACTGGATGCAATGTCAATTAGTAGTTGGGGAGATCATACTTTTAGAACCAAGAGAGATTCAAATTCTGGATTGGACCACAGAAAATTCATGAAATCCATCTCCGCTGAGAAATGCAGTACTAGCTGGTATGATGAAAGGTGTATGGACAGACTACACATAGGCAGAAAGAGTGGTCAAATTAGAAGCAGTTAAAATTCCTGGAGGTTTTATGATGCAGTTTCACATGAGCAAAGCCTTTAGGTCAAGTATAAGTATTGTGAGACAATGGGTGCCAGTGATTAGGGCCATCTGCTAGCCAGGTGGCTGATAAATGGCAAGGTGACCTAAATGACATTTAGGGTATTGAATAGAGCTAATTTCTCTAAGATTATTAATGAGGCGATTGTGGGGATTCAGCATTCAGCCCTCTGTCTGAGGTGGGTCTGCAACATACACTGGAGAACTATTGCTTGCACACTGCGGGAAAGTCAGAGTTGTGTACAATGTCTCTATATAACCTAAATGAGATTTAGGATATTGTATAGAGCTCAAAGTATTAATGAGATGATTGTGGGGATTCAGCACTTGGCCCTCTGTCTGAGGTGAGAGGTGGGTCTGCAACATAATTGGGCAGCCATGTTTTACAATTTTCCTTGCTAAGCTCTAACATAATGGTAATCTATTCTGTAAATGTTCAGCCTACCTAGCTACCAAGGGCTAGCAGCCACTGTCAACATGTACTCTATGATCTTACAACAAATTATTTTTTTTTATATGTACATTTTTTATTTCTCATTTTAAACTTTTCTGTACATACTATTGTGTTTTGTTTTTTACAACATTTTAATCATTGTAAAACAGTAATTTCATTGCAACTAATTCTTGTAGCTTTTCTTCCCGGGCCTCCACTGAGAACGGGCTCTTTAAGGCCCAGTGGACTACCCCGGTCATCAAACAAATAAAATGCCCTACAAGTGCATCTGTATGCATAAAGCATAGCCTTGTTTGCTTGCTTAAACTAAAACTTAAGGTATCATATAAAGATATGACAAAGTTAAATAAATGTAATTAGCAAGCACTCTAAAATCCTAACACAAGGCAATTGCCACCATGCAGAAGAATGCTCCAAAATCAGGAAGCCAAGCTAGTCCCTTAGAAAAGTACAAGTGGGTAAAATTTTATAAAAGTAGATGTTCTCTTCACTGGTGCAGTATCCATTACATTCAGGACCCGCTGCCAAGGAAGGCCTAACATACAGCCAGCATACCAAAGCCTTAGGTTGCTTTAAGATATGCCAAATGTCAGATGTATGTTCCTTGCATAGCATAGGGCATAAAGGTGACATTCTTATGTCACATCCTCAGAACTGACAGCCCCAGGAGGAACACCAGTCCAAAGAAAAAGGAAGGAACCAGCACATCCAGAAGACCAAAGGACCAGGGGGAGGCATGAAGGAGTGAATACTACAACAGTGAAGAGGACATCTACAGTTAAGGTACGATTTTATACATCTGTATTATGTCCTTCCATTTTACTATTTTAGCATTCATTACATTAGGGAAAAAGGAGAAAGGACCAACAGAGCCTTCTAGGAAACCATGAAGTATGGCCCTACCAAAACCAGCTCCAAAACCAGCTCCATCTCTAGAGACTCCATCCAACTTGCAGTGCCTGGTTGCTGCCTGAATAATAAGAGTTAGTATCAAAACTCTTGAAAAAAAGCACCAGAAGAAACCACGGCTCTGGTAAAATGAGCCTTAACAGAATAAGGAAGGCTCTTACCATGAAAGGATAAAGACATCCAAGATGAAATAATTTCCTTGGATACAGCCAAGCCCAAGAACCTAGGATGAAAGGAAAAAGCTGATCAGATTTTCTAATAGTCTTATCCAAATAAAATCCTGGTTTATGCACATCCAACATGTGCAGCACCTTCTCACTGGCAGAATAGTGGGCAAAAGAATAGACTAATTTATGCCCGAGGTGGTGAAGGAGTTGATTAAAGGATTAGGATGCAACACCACCCTGTCTTTATGAAACACCAAAAAGGATAAGCCATAAGGGCTTGAAGCTCAGACATCAATCTGGCAGAAGTAAGGCTAATAAAAGTAGTCTTAAGAGCAATGTTGTAAGGAAGCTGAAGGCTCAAAAGGAGCCCAAGTCAATTTTTTTAAAGATGCCAGGGAGGAGGAACAGGCTTCCTTGGAGACCTAATATGAAGGTCACCAAGTGTTTAGCTTCAAACCTGGAAGCCAAAGGAGGAGATAAAGGCAGAGAAGCCAAGATGGCTGATAAGTGCACCTTAACAGAAGAATAAGCCAGCCAAGCATTGAGCAATTCACACAGATAAGATAGAGCTACAAATTCTAGGGGAATGTTGCATGTGTTTGCATGTTGATGGCAAATGACTTCAGAAACCACAGAGATTCTCATGTGGAGTTTGGCCAGTGGGAGCATAGTGATGGTGGATGCCAAGAACCCCAGAGGTCTCAAAAACTTCCCTGGCTGTAATGGAGGCCCAGGAAAGAAGAGTTTGAAAGAAAGGATTGTTAAGGCCTTGAGAGAAGGCAGAGATGCCAGCATAGGCACAGTCTGAATCCTGCACCCCAGAAAAATATGGTCTTGAGGAGACTTCTTGAAGTTTATTGTGAACTCTTGGCTTCACAAAAGAGAAGTGGCAAAGTGAAGGTTTTGCAAACAGCATCTCCAGATAGCATGCCTGAAAAAAAGGTAGTCCAAGTAAGGAAATACTTGGATCCCCTGAATCCTGCAAAAAGCAAATCACAGGAGCGAGGCATTTGGTGAATATCCTTGGGGCAGTAGAAAGGCCAAACAGCAAAGCAGAGAACTGAAAATACCAGGAAGCAACAGAGAAACAAACCTTCCTGAAAAGGGGATGGATCGAGATATGGGGTTGAGCAACCTTGAGATGCAGGGATATGAGCAACCTTGAGATGCAGGGATATCCTGTAAGCCTGGGGAAGTAGAAGAGGAAAAATCTGAAGGGATAGCATTTGAAAGGAAGGCACCTTCAGAAAAGTGTTTAGATGAAACAGGTCTAGAATAGGTCACCAAGTACCCTTTTCTGGGTACTAGAAACATCCTGGAGTAACCCCCCCCCCTTCCTTTGGGACACAAGCACCTCCTGAATAATATTGAGTCAAGAGGTCTGAAGTACCTCTGGAAAAGAGTTGTTCCTGACAGAGCTGAGGAATACCCATAAAAGGGGGAAGGGATTTCCAAACCATGAAATACCCCTAGAAAATAAAGGACAGGATGCAGGACTCCTGAGTAGTCTGTAGCCAAACAGAGAGGGGAAGAGAAAGAGAAGTGGCTGGGAAAAATAGGATATATAGTCATACAGCACCTGTGAGTAGCCTTAGCATGAGGAGCCCCACTTGCCACCCTTCTTACCCTGAGGAGGAGGAGGAGGGTGAGATTGCCTGTGAACAAAGGCTGGCTTATTGGAGTAGTTTCTCTGAAATTTATGTAGAGGAGAAACAAAGTTTATGTAATGCCTTGCCCTTATCCTGAAGGGACTTACTTATCAACATGGGCCATCCACCAACTTAGCCTTAATATTGGACAAAGGTTTTAGCCAGAGCCAAGAATACCTCCTCATCACTGATCCAAAAGCAGCAGCCCTAGAAGCATCTGCTGCATCATAACTACACTTGATGGAATGATGAACCACTTGGGAGGAAGTCCCTAACAGGTAAAAGGCTTAGGATTTACGTCTGGAAGATCAGAAATAACCGGACAGGCCTGAGATAGGAGAGCCAACAAATACCTGGACATATGGGTCTGATAATCAACAGCCCCTAAAAAGCTGTAGCAGAGGTATAAACCTTCTTGCCTAACCTTTCCAAGGTTTTCCTATCTTTATCAGAGAGCAGTAGCTTGGGAGAGGGAAACAATTGAGGACGATAGTCAGAAACTACAGACACCAAGGGGTCAGCAGGGGAATACTTGTACAAAATTTTGCAGTCCAAGGGCACCCTATAGAACCTGTTCGGTTTCTTGGAAGCAGGGGGCTGGGAGTCTACAGCTTTAGAAGCACTGGAAAATGTATCCAATAAGGCAGCCAAACAGGAGGCACAGAAGGTTTAGGGGAATCCACCAGCAACAACTTACATCTTTTATGAACCTCAGAAACCTGAGCATAGCATAATCCCACTCAAAGAACTCCCATCATCCTGGAGATAATGTCCCCAAAAGAAAACTCTTCAAAGGGAGCATCAGGATTGGTAGATTCCTCATCCTCAGATCCATAGTCCAAAGGAGAGGGAATCCGAGAAGAGTAGGCATGGGAATCCTCATCTGAATCCAGCTCCTTCTCAGAGGAATCTTATCCTTGGGTCTTTTTAGAGGGGTAGAGAACCAAGGGGGGGCAGGGGTTGGAAGAGAAACTTGTGGTTTCAATGCCATCAAAGCACTAAATAAGCCCCGAGTAAAGGCCTGCCATTCACTCAGTGGATCCTTAGCACAGGAGTAATATGTTTAGTCTTTTGTGTTTTCTTTAATGGGATGTACACTAAATTTGGAAGGCTCTGACCAGGGCAGCATTCAATAATGGTAGTAGGGACAACTATCTGGGGAACACCCCTAGGCCCTCAGCCATAGCCTCCCCCAAATGTCTGAAACGGACATCTACAATACCTCTTCTGATGTGCTTAAAGTCAGATCCCCACCAGATTCCAGCCCAGTTGCAGCAAAGAAATCCAACCATAAAGCCAGACAAATCTTGGCCATTCACTTGCTGATGGAGAGGCAACCAGCAGAGAGGATGAACATCAGAAGATTCTGGCCTAGGCTCCTTGGCCTTCTTCACCGATTTTCTCTCTATTGTGCCTTTCACAAGAAACTCCAGATGCTGGTTTTCAAGATAAAATGCCAAAGAAGAGTCTCTACCTTATGGATAGTTGTAACATGTAAACATTCTGCCTGGCTCTTATTTATACTTAAAATTATGGGTCATTCATAATACAAGTCAAACTCATGAGAATGTAGGGCTAGGTTTCTAAAGATCCTGACAGATCAATAGACTAGCATGTACCTATGAACATATGAACTTTACTACTGTTAACATGTGAGAATCTTACTTTAAGCATCTGACATCCTGTTGAAGATTACTTGCACAGTGGAGTGTTCCTTTTAAGTAAATTGAAAGATCCAAGTTGTGCTCTGAAGAAACTGCTACAGTAAGTTAATACAATCTTTGTACATAGGTATGGACAAAGTCTTGGGGGGGGGGGTGGAAGTCAGACACCATGACTGCCTTTCTGGGCAAAAATTGGAACTGCCTTACCAACAACCTACACAGCTAAGAGAGTTTTGTGCATTGTAATTCCATATTATTTTACAGGTATTTGCAAACAGCAACACATTTCTTTACTTGGTGTTAAAACATGATCAGCCCACTTTAGTTCACTGTGAGAAATACAGCAGGTATTCAGGAGTCATTCTAATATTACCAGATTTGTTTGTCAGTGTAGAGGTTGCTTGTCTTCACTTGGGATTGGCAGCCCTTGAGCAGTGCACAGTTTGGTTTTCAGTTACATTGCCCACTCTACATAATTAGGTGACAAAGGTCAGAAATCTGGAATTTCTGACATTTGGAATTACCCCACCAAAAATACATCAGTATAGGAATTGCATTGCAGAGGTAGGAGGAAAATCACAGAACTAGGAACCTAGCAACACTGTAGGTAGTTCAGGTCACTTACCAACCTTCTTTCAAATCATTTATACGATTGAGTGGTATCTAATGCAAAGAAATATCAGCCTTTATTCAAATTTTAAGATCAGATTAGATGTATGGCCAACACTGGGGTCTTCCTACTATTTTTTTTTTTTTTTTTTGTACAGAAAAGATATGATTAATTGTTTTGGTAATACAGTAGAATGCTACATACAAAATATAATTTAACAGTAGGGAGATTACTAAAGGCACAAGTAATTCCTGGAAAAAAATGAAGTTATTTTCAGCAATTGCATCCCAAGAGTGTATACTTGGCACTGGGGTAGAGATCTGTTCATCTTCATTGTTCTGTGGGTGTCAGTGAAACAGGATGGAGTGATTGAGAAAAAAAAAAGGCTAGGAATCATCTCAAGACTGAAAGTAAAAGAATATTTGTGAAATGAAGTTGGAGAATTAAACATTTATGAAAGTGATAAAAACATTACAGGAGGTTGCCATGAGAGACTTTCTACAAATACAGACAGATATTTGACTGGATACGGCACAATTCAGCTTCAAGGGATTTTGCAGGGTAGGTTTACCATAAAGTTGCACATCAGTAGAAGACTAAGTACAGACCTTTTCTGAATTATGAGAAGAACCAATTCCATTCCTTTCAAATCTAGTCAATGTAATAAGTTAAACATTGTTTTATGATAGCAAATCAAATACAGAAAACAATGTATATATATTAACGATGGTGTGGGAAAAGATCACTATATATGATGTTTCTCACTGTCTTTCCTTCCTAGCCAGACACAAGTCATATGGAATCGTTAATCGATTTGATTAAATGATTTCCTTTTTGTACAGGTTATGTAACAATACTTTACTCCTACAGTGACCTGTCTAGCCATGACATGCTGGACCTGTCTAGCCATGACATGCTGCATCATCTACACTGAGAAGGGATACTATATTTTAAAATTCAGTGGGCATATGTCAGGGTAGGAAATTCAACTAGAACTGGAGACCGATTTCCAGACTTTGGGGTGTAGACCCAACTACAGTCCTAATAAACCAGGTTTGACTAGCAATTTGGGTGTCTAACCTGTGTGGAGGATGGTAAGAGTGCAAGGCCTAACTCAGCTCTCCCATCCTGGAGGGTTGGCAGCAGTTGTATTGATTAGCCAAATTGCTGCCATACAAGTGGAGTGTTCCAGCACATCAGCAGTTGTAAGACTTAGCACATGGGCTTGACAACCCAAGCAAATGAGATTAGTGCTCACTGGAACATGGGAGCATGTGCAAGGGGACACATGCACTGATACAGGTGCTCATATAAGCCACCTTTGGGGGGGGGGGTGAGGGAGTTGTTTACCTAAAAATACTTGAATTGTCCTCTTCATCTCTCTCAAAACTTCAGTACCAAATCCTGCATACATGTGTAGTTTAGGATCAGGCTAGAGAAAAAAAAAATTGTCATCACTAGGTGTTCTATAAATTAGATGTCCTGTGTCAAGTCCATTTCTATTTGGCCAGTGTGAATTTTCCCCAGTCATATCAAAAGCAAAAAGCCATTATATTTTAATTAAGCCAGTTTCAGCAGCAGAGTGTACAAAATAACCCAGACTAATACAAGATAATTTGAAAATGCTTTTTTTCAATCTATTATTGTCAAGAAGTAAGGAATTAACATGCATTTCAGTTTTATCGCTACTACATGAATTAAGCAGTTGTCTCCAGCTAAGGGGTTTCGTTCACTTCAAATGAGATTGGATAGTAGCAGCAGATGAAAGGCAAGGCAGCACTGCACATCTCATTATTCCACTGTCCAGGCACTACAAAACACAAGCAACAACATTGATGAGAATTCATTCTCCCTTACTTGTTTCATGTCAAGTAGGAACAGGCCCTCTCTATGGTTCACTATCTGTGTATTCTTTTATGTATGTATATATGTATACATGCTAGTGACCTACATTAAATAACCCTTATATTTGTTCCCTATTATGTCACTTCTTCAGACTAGCTATAACCAAGTGAATGCCTAAATTTATGTGCAAATAACTACTGCTGACTACATCAGCTATTGAGATTTGCAAATATCTTACAAAACCAGAAGCTATGCATTGTGTGTGTGTGTTTTTGATACCAGAGGCCAAGGAAATTCTCAAGATCATGCAGTTTGTGTACTACTGTAATATATTCTCAACTATCAGCTTGAGTAATAACAGATTGGGTTTTTAAGACTGTAGTCTCTTGTACTCATGTTATTCTCCATATTATTTGGCTCATTTTAATGAGTGACCATTCTCTGTGCTCTATTTGCAACAGAAGCTTTAAAGACTTGTCAAAGACAGCAGTAGCAGTGTAAACCAAATGAATAGCAGCAGTAAAAAAGGACCAACCACAAGAGGTCCTCAGGTCCCTCAACAGCAGGTACAAATACGACTGTCATTGTACATGTGGATGTGAATGACCGGAGACATACCTCTCTGGACTACATGATGTGAGACATGGAGGAACTCTCGTATTATGTAGCCCAGGTGGGTATGGCCCTAGCCCTGAGCAGCCTCCTACCATCACCCAGTATGACGCCACAGTCAACAATTGTCTACGTTTCTGGTGTCATTCTAAGGGGATCCAGTATCTGCCTGTGATCACATGATTGACAGACATCAATGCTTTGTGAGAGATGGCCTGGATCTGTCACTCCTGGGCTTCCAGATACTGGCCAAAGCTCTTGCCACCCCTATAGTGCCTTTTTTAGGCAGTGTTACAAAGACCAAAATTACCACCGCAACAGCTACAAAGAAATGCAATTTGAGGGTCATGCTGCTCAATGCTGGAAATCTAAATCTCAAAATGCACTCACTCAAAGCACTCCTTAAAATGGAGAACATAGACATTTGTGCTGTAACAGACTGGATTCAAAGCAGCAGAAAGCACCCCTGCACTATAATTCCACACCTTCTGGCCCCAGAACTTGGAGCGAAGTTCCAAAGATGGTGGTGTCATCTCCATATTCATAAAGGATGTGCACACCTCCAGACTGGTAGCCCAACATAACGCATCAGAGATACTTCAGGTGTAGCGAACATTGCTCAAAACAGTGATTCAGGTTGTAGCCTGCTATAGGTCCCCAACCATGTCCCAAGACTCACACTCCACATTCCTAAGCATCCTGGAGAATATTAGGGTCCAACCTAACACTCATACTGGGCAACCAACTACCCCTCCATTAACTGGGAAAACTACTCGTACAAATACATTTGCCCAATGTTTCCTGGAATTCATTAATTCCAATGCCCTGGATGAGGTCGTTCTTATCCCCACTAGAGGTAGCAACATCCTTAACCTGGTCTTTACCAACATGGGAGACTGTTGCTCTACACCAATAGTCAACTCCTCCTTGGTTAGATCAGACCACAAACTAATCTGCTTGGAAATCCCCCCCCCCCCCTGCAAAGGTAACCACCATGAAAAACTTCTCCAAAGCTAACTTTGGGCTCCTAAAAACAGAGGTGGCCCAACTTCACAGCACCCATGCAAATGGAGAACAGTTGCATGACTGTTGGATGATACACTATGTCCTGTACGAACACATACACAAATGCATGGATCTCGCCATACCCACTAGAAGAAAAACACTCTCCTACAAAAAAAAAGGAAGCCAGTCTGGTAGTTCCCTGCCATAAACAAAATCTACAACAGAAAGAGGAAACTGATGCAGAATAAGGTGAAGTATCAAGACTGGAAAGACTCCCTCATCAGCCTCAACAAAAAGTTAAGATCCCCAATCAAATCCTCTAAAGCTAGCTATGAAAACAGAAGCTGCAGCACATAAGGCCTTCTATAGTTATGTAAAGAATCTCCACGGCAATACCCAGATTTGCTCTGAGCTACTGCACAATGGTATCTCCTGTATCGAGCCAACAGATATTGCCTTTATACTGGCCCACAGATTCAGTGCCAACTTTACCCCTCTCTCACCCACCAAAGGACCAGTCACAATACCAGTAGATTGCCAGGCACCCAGTATTACTGCTTCACAGGTTAAAAAACAGTACTGCCAAAAGACAAGAATGCAGCTTCTATGGGACCTGACAATATCTATGGCTGTGTTCTACATGAACTACAGAGTGAACTGGCACCTCACCTGTGTGGCCTGTTCAATGACTACCTCACCTCAGGCTTTGTCCCTACCGAATGGCTCACTTCTACAGTAATCTCTACCCACAAAGGAGGAGCAACTTCAGATCCTGGCAGCTATTGCCCCCTTAGCCCGATAAGACTGATGTGCAGCGCTATGGAATGCATCATCATGGACCTAAGGATATAGGGAATCCACAAACTCTGGATCTCACATAGTTTGGTTTTGTTTAGGGTAGATCATGCCTGCTCAACTTGGTTGACTTATTTGAGTCAGTCACCAGAGCTGTGGATGAAGACAAGATGGTTCATACAGCCTACCTTGATCTGGCCAAGGCCTTTGATACCATTCCCCACTCAGGAATCCTAGAAAAACTCACTAAACTAGGCATCAACCCCTATAATTACTAGGTGGATTGCAAACTGGCTCACAGACTCCAAATCAGACTGCTGACCAGTCACGAGTGGAGTCCCACAGGGGTCAGTCCGAAGTCCTCTCCTGTTTGGTATCTACTAAGTCCAGGCCAATGCAAATGGACTCTGGCTGACAAAGTTCACAGACTGTTGCAAGTTGGGAGCTATTAACTCCCCAAGTGATGTTGAAATCCTAAAGAAAGACCTCACTGAGACCAATGACTGGTGTCAGAACCATAGCCTTAAGCTCAATGCTAAAAAATGTGTCATCCCCTTTGGGAAAAACCCAATTCCCATGAATTACCACATCGATGGTAGTCAACTGAACACAGGTGGTGTTATAAGAGATCTGGGAACACAGGCGGACCGAAACATCTGGACCACCACATTTGCCACTGTGGTCAGAAAGTCCTATGTGGCACATCTCATTACTAAGGGTTTTGCATCCAAGGAGAGGGGTCATAGTCTCCCTCTACTCTTCTCTCATTAGGCAAATAGAGTACAATGCCCCATTTGGCATGCACCTCACTAGATACCTGCAACAACTGAGGAGGCCACAAAAGAACCTCACAGAGGATCCTAGGCCTTAAACACTTGTCCTATATGGACAGACAAACTCCCAACTATTCTCTGTCCCATATTGTCTACTTGGAGGTGATATCTGCTTGACTTGCAAAGCCATGTCTAACCCAGCTCTGTTAGAAATGCTAAATCTAAAGAAATCCCAATCCCTCCACACCACATCCTCCAGAGACCTCAACCTCATTACCACAAACAGAACGTGCTGGAGGGACAGGTTCATAACCCAGAGACTGCCTATGCTATGGAATAGACTTCCCATACATGTCAAGCAGAGAGCCTCACTGGCCCTCTTCAAGAGGGATCTTGATGAGTGAATAGGAAATAGAAAATTCACCCCAGGAATCACTCCAGTGGCTCTACTCAGAGGCACTGGGAACTAAGGTTGGGTGGCTCGATGCCAGGGTAATCCTATGGGCTAGGCTTGTAAAGACTCCAGGGCCATTAGCCTAGTACACACCTATGAACCTATAAGAGTGAACTTTAGCCAGATATTTAGGTCTGGCATGTTATAGTTAGAGCTTCTAGTCTCATGAACATTAGATAATTTGTTCTGCAACTGTTTTCTCCTTTATGCCTCTGCATTTACTCTCCCAGCCACAAGAACAAAGACGACTATCAGTACTTACCCAGCCAGTTGATCTGAAGACATTCTTCATGCCCTCCTAAATTGGTAGGTTCACCTTTGCTCCAATGAGTATAAGAAAATGATTTGCCATCCACCCAGGTCCAGGTATATTTCTACAAATTTGGGGGAAAAAATGGTGTTTAATCTTCAATCCATCTCTTAGATGCTCCATTTTAAAATTGATCCAAGATCAGCACAATGATACTGCACACAGTCAGATTTCAATACCTCTCAAATACAGGAATGCAGCACTAATCAAAGCCACTTTATTCACAAATGCATTTATGGGAGCCTTAATATGATGGAGTATCTTACAAAGAAATAAAGTCACTCACAGATAACCAGGCTCTAGCTCTCTTCCATATCCAAATAGCACCAGTATGGTGCGACAGGCTTCCAGTATCAACAGTTTTCACAGTATGGTGCAGTTATTTGCAGACACAGGATACCCTACACTTGCAGAGAATGTTTTGTAATTTATAACTATGCTGCTGTCCAAAACAAAAGTGAGAAAACTCCTGGTAAAACTTTATGCAAAGGACAGTATCTCCTTCCATAATGCATCTTGTCCCTGTGGCCTTGACTGTACTTAGCTGGAAATTCCAACAACTAAAAATTTCAGTAAACCCTTCCCCTCTTTATTAAATGTCAGTCTGACCCATAAGGGTAGCAGAAGGCTTACCAGGTAATTTACAATGACAGTGAGAGGTGCAATACAGGAGTCCTAGATTTTAACATCCCCACATTTTGTTTCAGTATTTTGCTATGGCCCCCAATATTTTGCTGTGGCCATCCTAATCAAACCTAACTGAATTAAACTAAGCACTAAACTATTTCCAATTCAACTACTTCAGAGATTGTGGTAAACTTCAAAAGTTATATTTTGAATCTATGTAATAAGCATGGAATAGCTCAAACACAAGTGCATTTTCAACAAGATTCATCTAGTTATTCAATTTGATCCATCCAGTGAAGTGTAAAAGAACCACATTTTCTAACTACAAGTGACACGGAGACCATCCAACCTAGTTTTCCCATTGTTGTGATAAAACTCTCTACACCTCTCTGTATCCAATGCCTCTACATGTCTGTCCCGATACAGGCTTCCTCCCGCTTTTAATCATTCTAAAATCAAATGGTAATATCCCCACCACCCACACCACAATGTATATCCTCAAGCTATTATTCACTAGAATTAAATTTCCTCTGGATGCAATACCCCCACCCAGAGTAAACAATCTCACCTGCCACAATCTAGGCAGAGTTGTTTACTACAGAAGCTCCTAAAAATCGGTTAATTGCCTAATATCCAGCTAGATCATGTGAATGATGCAAACTCAAGTGTATTAACGGGTCAGATCTACTAGTCTTTCTTTTAAGCATCTTGCATGTTTATTTCTGAGAAGTACCCACAACTGGAGAAATAAAGGGAAAGAGTAAACCTGCAATTGTGTCCAAGGTTTTGTATTTAGTATTTATTATTCATTGCATTTATAGGAAGCAGTATGTATATCTATAGAGAAAGAGTACATTTGAAATAATTAGCTTTTATAAATTTAACAAATATAGGTTAAACAGGAAGAGAGAAATTTGGTGTACATAATAATAGTATACTGTGTAGAAAAACTCCAGTGTTTTGCCTTCTAATCAGTAAAAATAGAACTGTAGTAGAAATTCAGTAAATTTAGTAGCTGTGTGCTGAAGACTTAACAGGATAATCATGACACTTAAAATAGGGGAATATTTACACAAGATACAGAGACTGGCCGAATACAAGACAAGAGATACACAACAGCCTTTAAAGACTCCGGTAATGGATGTTTATATGGTTAAATCACTAGTCTTTGTACGACTTTATAACTTGCCTATACTATGAACACCAAGGAGACTCGTACAAAATGGCCAGCAGGATTGTGTCTCCAGTCATTACCTGTGTAGTGATCACAGCATCTGCCTGAACAAGTTTTCAAACACTTATCCCAGTTACAGCAATCATACCTACCTTTGTAAAGTCATTCCCTCCAGTCCATGCTGTTGGTATAGATTTATCCATTGCCTTAGTCAGCTGAACCAGGAACTTGTTTTGAACATCACTTGAAATGCTTGTTAAGTGGGCCCCTTTTACTGTATTTTTGCATATATTCTGCAAACAGAAAGACAAACTGCTCAGTGTCGTAACTTCCACTGAAAGATGAAACGTTACATAGCATTAGATTTAAATAGCTGGAACCACGGCTGCATACACAAGTGTTAACTACATGCAAACCTATGTCCATGTGCTTCAGGAGATCTATTCAGAACAGATGTGAGCCACATACCGCTCAACCTGGAAACACCAAAAAACTGGACAAGGCCCATGAAAAATAGGTACAAATCTGTATGTTGACTAACATCTACTTGCATACATAATTACGTAACCCCACCCACTCCAATGGAATTGTGGGATACCAACTTCCAAACACAAACTGAAGAACAGACAACCAAAATATGGCACCAGAGTCCTCCTTGCAGCCATTCCAATGTCCCATTACCTGGCTAGTTCACCCCATTTACCATAAATACTAGTGTGTGCATACTGCTTTACTTCTACAATGATTATTTGGATTTTTATATTTTACAGCACAACAATGCACAAACACTAATAGACATCTGGTAAACAAAGCAATACTGTCTCAATGAAAATAGACTTGGCATTAAAACTTCTCCGCCCCTGAAACTCACATTCATTGAAACAGTGTTGAAATCCACACCACATCCAAAGAAAAAGCATCTGGCCAGTCGTGGATAAAAATGACCTTTGGGCTGTTTTCAAATCATTGGCCCCTTGCACACAAAACAAGAAACATACATGTGTTCTTTTCTTTGATACACCTTCCTGACTAAATTATATTCCTTGTATAATACAGCACACTTGTTAGACAGAGTGCATCTTAAATTTGTTTGAACATTTTTCTAGTAGGCTGTACTGTAGGCAATGAAACAAATGCATGAAACAATAATGACAAAACTGCCCAATTCAGAACATTTCCATCATACAACACTTCCACACCTACACTATAAATAGAATGACAGTAGTGTAAGCCATAGGCATCTTTCACAGCTTCTCACACTTATTTTTAATTTCATTTTTTTGGGGGGAGACAAAAGGTCAAAAAACAGTGACACATTTTAAACATTGCTTGTATAATTGTGTAAAGTTGCTAGAATAAAATGTTACCAACATGCATTTCATTGGCAAGTCTTGAACCCAGGACCCAATGCACTACAGTCAGAGCAACATACCACTATGCGAAATCAGCAGCTTCCTGAAAAATAGAAAGACAAACTTAATGGCCATCATTTAGTGATTTCATTAATCACTTCTCACCACAGCTCTAAACCTCTTAGCACAAAAACCTGGACATACAAAGCCAATAAATGGAATACAAATTCAGTTCTCACCATAGCTCTAACTCTTGGCACAAAAAACCTGGGAAAAGCTCATAAGTGGTGGTGGCTAGGGACTTTAGGCTATTTTTACCCTGTAAAAAGGGACAAACTCTTTCCTTGCTTGGAAAAGATGGGTCGTGGCTTAAATGGTTATCTTTTTGTCATACTGTGGCAAGGGTGTAGAAACATGTTTAGCATGGTAAACTTTTCTACTTTCTTCTCCTTTCTTCCATTTTCTTAAAGACTTCAATAGTTCTGATTCCAAAGAACAGCTCCTCGTCTAGATGGACATTAAGGAACTGCACCTATTCCCCGATTGAAAAGCTTAAAGCCAGATCATGTCTCCAGATCACAGCCTCTGTGACTGCCGTCTCTACAGCATCAGAATCACAACTGTTAGAATGCCTAGTAGTCACAGCTTAACTGTAAGTGTGCTCCCATAGCTTCCCTCTCAGATCAGTACCCCCCACAAAAATACACATTATAGATGTAAAAGTAGTGACTTGCAGCTTCCCTTGGTATTAATAGCTCCGAGGGCTTGAGGGGGGTGCAACTCCAGAAGCCTTCCTCAAAAATCTTTCCAAGTCCTACTTTGTCAGTTGGAGGTGCATTGTGGGTAGGGACCAGCTTATATCTTTCTGGATCAATGGGCATCAGTTCTGGATCTTCCAGAAGATTTGTGGCTTCAGGAGTCCGATTCTTACAAGACTGCCACAAAAGCATCCTTAGTAGCCTCCAGCACTAGCTACACATTTAACATCCTCCAGGTCTAGTAGGATGAAGCATTTGATTTGTGCTCCAAATGTCTAAATAGGAAGGAAGGCAATCTTAGAAAGTATTTCCCTAAATTAAATCATCTGGATATTCCAAGGAAATGCTGTTCAGTGTCTGTATCACGACTTGTGGGAAGACAGCTGTATCAATAGTCCTGATCTTCTCCCTCACCTTCCTACATGTAGTCTTTTCTTGCAGGACTGCTCATTTTCATAGAGTGAGTACCAGATTCTGATGGCTATGAATCCATTTGAGGAGTAAAACAAGAAAATCTGTGCAATATACAGAAGGTGATAAACTGTTAAACTTCCTTAAACACAGCATCCAGCACAAACATTAAAACAAGGTTTAACAAAAGTAGGAATCCAATATCAATGCATATACAATTCTATTTACAGAATTAACAGCAAGTGCAGTGCAATGGGACAAGTGGATGCTAAGTGGAGTGTGTTTAGGGTAGATCTTGGCATTAGGTTATGATAGGAATATAAGGAGATAGTATAATGGAGTTTAGTAATGCAATGTGGAAGAAAAACAAAAAAAACAAAAAAAAAAACAAATATTTGCATACAGCTGATTTGCAAAACTTTTTTCAGCTGATGTCAAAAATTGGGGATGGAGAAGAGTTCTATGTTAGCAGTGAGTATATTCCCATGAGAGGTGCCATTACTTAGAGGGTGTGTAGCAAGTGCAGTACAATTTTGTAATGGGACAGAAAAAGGAACTGTGATCTAAAGGTTGTAGTATGTGGCATTTTAGGGGAAGAGCTTTGGTATTATAGTTTGTAGATTAGGCAGGCTAAGAAGTGTGCGCATCTTTCACTTATGGGAAGCCATTTTTCCTTTACTTAAGGAAGAGCCATGGTTCCTTGGGGGGGTGAAGCCAAAGCCTATCCAGAGTGGCTTTTTTTCTGAGGCTTTGGCAATAGGGATGGGCAATTCTAGCTGTAGAAGAAGAAATCCCCAATTGTCTACTACCTGCCAATAGGAAGGTGGATTTTTCTTGTCCCAGGAAAACAAACAGTGTATTGTATACTAATGTGAAATTTTAGTATTAGTGATTAGTTTAGCCAAATGCCAAGGTATCAGATGTATTGCGAGTTTAAGTGAGCGTTGAAGTTAAACTTTATTGATAAGTTTTGTGGAATGGAGAGAGAATTTTTCCCTTGCATGAAGATCATGCTTTTATAGTTTTTTGGTATTCAGTATATATGACCAAGGTCTTTTCCAAGTTGTTTTATGATGGTGAAGTTTTAGAATTGGGATTTGGAGATCACATCTGCATATATAAAGATGGGAGGGGCTGAAGTGGGAGAGATGGGAGGAAGGTAAGTAAAACAGATGGTACAGAAACAAAAATATACAAACGTGCTTGGTATGGCAATCAGCATATAAAGTGGTGCTAATCTCAAAGCCTAATTGTGGATGTACAAAAGTGCCCCCCCCCCCATATATTACACACACAAGCCATACATCTCCTGCATGGGTACATACCCATTCTATCAGATTGAAAAACGGAAGGTAGACAGAATGCTGTACATTCTATATAAGCAAAACAAATAGAGCCTTCAAGGAGAATTTTAGAACACTTGAGATATTAGGAATGTTAAGGAAACAAGTGCATTGGCCATGCATGTTGCGAAAGAAGGCACTGCACACAAGTTTAATTTTTTTGTTCTAGAAGTCCTGCACAATAGTATTAGAGGTGGAG
The DNA here is from genome assembly GCF_019279795.1 of Protopterus annectens. Lineage (NCBI taxonomy): Eukaryota > Metazoa > Chordata > Ceratodontiformes > Protopteridae > Protopterus > Protopterus annectens. The sequence goes on along the minus strand of NC_056743.1, from coordinate 1,157,039,733 downwards.
ACATCAATAATAAGACAGAATCAGTGGAACAGAAGTGGATTATACGTTAAGCTGACAAACCACCAGGTCTCAATAGTAAGGTCTCTCTAAAGCCCGTTTTAAAAGCTTGAGCACTGAAACATTGACCAAGTCATTTTATATATATATATATATATATATATATATATATATATATATATATATATATATATATATATATATATATATATATATATATATATATATATACACACACACATTTTAGAATTTATGTTTATGTGATAGACCCAAGTCAGTTTTAATTATGTACTTAGCAATTTTTGAGCTGCAATGTATGTTTTATACTGTTGCTGATGTACACACTTTCTTCATTGCTTAGACAAGGCAATAAATGTGTTAAATTGGTTCAGTGATTAGTGTGCCTCATTGGCTGCTAGAATGTTTAAAGATGTGACTTGAGTTTTAATATTTTGGTCTGAGGAAACTGATGTAATTCGTGAATGCGCTTACCTTGTTGTGTGCTATTAAAGAGTGCTGTGTTGGAACCAGTCTGCCTTTTTCTTCACTATTTTGCTGTTTCCTACATCGGTTCCTTTATCAGTTCAGAAGATTGTTTGGACTTTACAGCTACCGTTTACCTCTCACAGAGCATGGCTGCTACAAATGGGGATTTTTGTGTTACAGAAGTGTCAGCTCCTGCTTTGACTACTAAAGGACTATACGTTTCTACTCACTTTTACATAATATAGTCAATCCATTGAGTGGAACATTGCACTTTGAACATGAAGTGAATACTGATAATTTGAATGCGCATGAGATGTTTCTTAGAGATTTTCATGACTTGGAGAATAAGCTTTGCAGGTATAAACTACTGCAGTGGCAGCGCTTCCACCTTGAAGCTTCTCTTAAAATGAACATTGGCGATAGAGTCTTGACAATGCCGAGCTATGGACAAATCTATCTTGAAATTTTGAGACGCGAGTGCAGCGCCAGATACATGCAGCTCCTTGAGTTCTTTCAACCTGAAGAGGCTGATTTATGCAGGGAGATAGAAGGCTTAGAGAGTGCTATCTTTGACAAGTATCCAGATGATGTCATAGGGAATAAAATGGAGGTTTTGTTTGACAATATAAGTGGGTATGATAAAAGGCCATCAGCCACCAAACTTAGGAAAATTCAAAGATGCATTTGATTTCCAAAATGGTAATGTGTTCTCTTGGTCGAGAGATGGTACTGGCTATAGTGTTCAAACTCAGAGCTCAACAGGAAGTGGGCGGAGGCTATATAATACAGGAATGAATGAGTCATACGATAAACGTTCCATGAAATCAGTACATGCGCATACAGTTTCATCGGCTACTACAAGAACTGCATCAGTATCTGAACCAGTGGCCAACAATTCACTAGATATTCAAACTAGCCATTCTAGTGAGAATGTTGCTAACATCAAGTCTTCGACCAGTACTGGTACTAACAATGTTGTTAGGCCTAAATCGCTGACAATGGTACACAACAGTCCTGCTAAAGCAGCAAGGAATCCGCTTGCACCTGAAGTAGTACGTTCTACTTTTTTACTGAAGGATCCACTCCCGATCAGAGGGAGATCCAGGAATCAGTATACCAACTCGAAAATGAGATGTCTGCACAGCGAGGAGGTGGTAATAAGGACAGGAAAGAGGCAGAAACAGGTCCAGTATACAACATCTCTTCTGTCATTTTAACTGAAGATCAACTCTCAGTTCTAAACAGAGGTTTAAACTTTGTTCCAGCTCAACAAGTTGATCTTGTTGATTTATTCAAAGATGTACGCCTGTTTGGCAGGACATTGACACTAAAAGGTATGTTGCCTGATATGATGACTGAAGGTGTTTTTAGAAAACAGAGTACTTTTGTTCCTCCTACAAATTCGACTGTTGAATTATTTCTAGATATTTGTGACAAAGATCAGGGACAAGTTCTCCGATAATCACACTAAAGGCTTTATTAATTTGTCAGTGAATGAGCGGCAAGCACTTTTTGTATTGAAATGCATGAATAGTATTGAAATACGACCAGCTGAAAGGGGGTGGGATTGTCATACTTGATCGAGATGCGTACATTGGATGCATGTTGGATCTGTTAAGTGACTTGAACACCTACTCCCCTATCACAGGTACCATGTTGAAAGGGATTATTGATAGAATACATCTGCTTAGGACAGGGCTAATCTCTGAACAACTGTTTGTCAAAGTAGATCATCCAGTAGTACCCGTTGTTTATGGCATTCCGAAGATGCATAAGAATTTACACCATCCATCCATGCGTCCTATAGTGTCCAGCAGGGGCTGGGCAACAGAGCTACTTTTTATCTTTGTTGAAAAAAATCTCCGGATTGTGCTAGATAGTTGTCATACTGTGCTTAGAGATAGTAAAGTTTTTTTTGCAAGAGCTGAATAATTAGTTAGATGTTTTATCTGGTCATTGCTTTTGTGTCACACTTGATGTAGCCTCTCTATTCACTGTTATCCCCAATAGTTGGGGGATTGAGAATATTAGGGAAATATTAAGTGCCAATGGATTTATTACTAGCAAAGTTATTTGTACTCAGAGATTATTCTTGAGAATAATGTTTTTATTTTCAATGACTCCCATTATATACAGAAGGTTGGCGTGGCTATGGGCACTGCTTGTGCCAATAGCTACACCAACCTAACACTTGTGAATTGGGAGACTAAGTTTGTTCTCTCCAATAATAGATTTTGTAGTTCGATAAAATGGTTCAAACGTTTTGTCGATGATATTTTTTTGCTATGGGAAGATACAGAAGAGGAGTTAGTACAATTTTTACAGTACCTCAATGGACTGAATGACTTTTTGAGATTTACGTATACATATTCATCAGAAGAGATTGATTTTTTAGATGTGAAAGTGAGTAAAAATGCCCCATCTGTTTCCACTACTATATATAGGAAGGACATTATGAGGAATAACATACTCCACAACAGCAGTATGCATCCCAATCACACAAAATTTAATGTTTTAAAAGGGCAGATTTATCACATGATGCGTCTTCATAGTGATGATACACAGCTAACTCTTGCACTAACAAAATTGAATTTATTGAGAGGGGATATAAGCCCACTGCCATGGACTCTCAGATTAGTGCAGCTTGGGTGGAGAGAAATAGAATATGTAGACCCTATTTTGAGAATGTTCCCCCAAATGCCCAAACAAATGTTGGTAGAGCTGCTGATTCTCCAACTAATATTAAATCACCAGTAGCACTGTATGGGGTTAGGATGCCACTAACTTTTGCTAGCATGTGTGCATGGTATGTAATGTTATTAAGAACAATTGGGATATTCTTTTGACTGATCCTGGACTCGGAGGTTATAGGTCGCCAACCCAGTTTTACTTTCAGGAATAACAAATCTCTTAAGAACCAGTTATGTTACAAATCCAAGGGTAGACAGAATGCTGTACAATCTGATAGAATGGGTACGTACCCATGCAGGAGATGTATGGCTTGTGTGTGTATATATGGGGGGGGGGCACTTTTGTGCATCTACAATTAGGCTTTGAGATAGCACCACTTTATATGCTGGTTACCAAACCAAGCACGTTGTATATTTTTGTTTCTGTACCACTTTATATGCTGGTTGCCATACCAAGCACCATCTGTTTTTCATTCTATATAGGCAAAACAAATAGAGCCTTCAAGGAGAGAATTTTAGAACACTCAAGAGATATTAGGAATGCTAAGAAAACAAGTGCGTTAGCCATGCATGTTGCGAAAGAAGGCACTGCACACAAGTTTAAATTTTTTTGTTCTAGAAGTCATACACAATAGTATTAGAGGTGGTGACATCAATAATAAGACATTTTAGTATATTTAAATGTCGATACATTTTAGAATTTATATTTATGTTTATGTGATAAACCAGTGTCAGTTTTAATTATGTACTTAGCAATTTTTGAGCTGCAATGTATATTTTATAATGTTTCTGATTTACACAGTTTCTTCACAGCTTAGACAAGGCAATGAATGTGTTAAATTGGTTCAGTGATTAGTGTGCCTCATTGGCTGCTAGAATGTTTAAAGAGGTGACTTGAGTTTTAATATTTTGGTCTGAGGAAGTGGATGTAATCCGTGAAAGCGCTTACCTTGTTGTGTTGCTATTAAAGAGTGCTGTGTTAGAACCAGTCTGCCTTTTTCTTCACGAAATTATAGAATTACCCACTAGAAGCATGTTCTCGACCGGATCCCTAGCACATCTTCATCCAGTCTGATTACAAATCAGTTTTCCATTAGGTCTGGTAGTACCACCTACCCCCATTTGAAACTTTCCTTAGTAACCTTCTTTTTCCTCTTGACAAACACGAAACTAGAAAACCTGTACAATTTCCAAGACCCATACAAATGGGTCCAACCGAGAGGGCTAAAACATTCATCTCAGAGTTTTACAAGCACCTAAATAGCTGCATAGAAAAAAGTCAGTACCCATCTGCCTTAAACTGATATCGGGCAGTTTAGAAAACAAAGGTATGCACAGTGAGCCTCTACTACAGTTCAGCCACAGGGTTTATGCCCAATTCATGGAGAACAGCCACCAACTCCCCTGTACAAGGGTGTTTCTTTTGCAGACCTGGTAATTACAGGCCTATCAGCCTCACCAACCTTAAATACAAAGCTAAGAAATGTATCATAAGAGACCCCCCCCCCCCCATCCTGGTGGTTTTGAAAAATTAGACCAACGTACTTCCCTAAATTGTCTGCAGGGTTGTAAAACTAGCTATACAACAGAATCCAAGTTCTAAACATTGGTGCTCCAAGTGGTGATCACAGGGATCAGTTTCAGGTCCTGTTTGGTATCTTACAGACATCCAAGCTAATATGCTGGAAGCGTGGCCCAGCTTGTACTCATTAGTAAGCTTTAGAATCACCTGTTCAGCCACCAGTATTAATCAGTTAAAGCAATCTTTGGAATATGCACATACTTGTGTACAAAAACGGTTTCAAGCTAAATGCAAAAAGGTTGCCCCCACCTCGCATTGTTATAAAATGGTATTCTGCTTCATGCAGATATGGTTATAAGAGAAAAGGGTCCTTATGTGGCCAACTTTGTTTCCACCATAGCTAGGAAACCCTGTCTGGCCCAGTTTCCAAGAGAATATTTTCATGATCTAAATAAATATACCACTACATGCCACCCTTATCAAAGTAGCAAGCAAATACAATGCACCCTTTAGTATACACAAATTCATATTGCTCAACTAGAAAGGCCCCAAAGATTTGTAACAGGCCCTAAACCGGTCAACTATCCTTACCTACTGACTTCTCAGTCTTATTGCAAGATGCTGGTCACCTCCATCTTTCATGGCCTGAAATCCATTTCTTCATAAAGCAAGTCTCCCAACACCTGCACTACCAGAATCAAACTTAAGTCACACCCTCATGGAATAGACTATATCTGCATGTCAGATAAATTACTACTTGGCAATTTTTAATGCAAGTCTTGACAAATAGCTACTCCAAAAGGTGATCATATACAGTTGTGCACAGTTTGCTACAGAGTCCTTGAAAAATGGTGCCAAGAACTTGTGTCTAAAGGTGTGCGTGGTCAGCCATCTTATGATTCTTATGACTGCTAGTTTGTTATGTTCATTAGCATTTGGTTCCATATATGTGCAGTTTAGCCCATTTTTTATGTTTCACACAAAGTGTTCTTGCATGGATATAGAGTTAATCAATGGACTGTTATATCACATCTGCAGTCTGACTCAATCTGGAGCAGGAAAGTTGTCTATTCTGGCATTTGCATGAATATTTCAGGGACTACAGTCCTCACACTTACTTTAATAGAGAAAAACATGAAATTGTTTCCAGGTAGTCCAGGAAGACATTGTCATCATTACACCAGTTGACACCCAAAAGGCTAATGGAAGGTATGTGTAGGGAGTCAGGACTAAGGCAGTCTTTAAATTGCAGTATTTTATACAGAAAGGATTTGACAAGTACATACAGACTGGAGAGGAAGTACAATTATTGACAGGCAGTCTCAGGGCACAGTAAGCAGTGTGAAAAGGATAGCGCTGGATGCATGCTACAGTTAATATAGCCTCAGTTTTAGATTTTTATTCTGTAGATATCTGTACTGCATAAGGGAGTAAGATAAAGTTATGATGGAGCTTACCCTCTGCTGTTGCTGAAAATGTAATTTCTTGTATATACTATCGTACAAAAAAACATTCATTTAATATAAGTACCAACTTAATGGTTGCATTAACTATTGAAGCACATTGCACATAAATATGACAGTCTCAAAAGGAGTTAGTCGATCTTATGGGAAATTAACTAGTACCTGTTCCAAGTGACAGGCCCCACCTGAGTTGGGGCAAAGTGCTGAAGAGACCAGCTCTGATGGCACAGCTGCTCACCAATTGAGCTGGAACTGCCAGCCAAACCTACAACCAACAGATTACCTTACTTTTGAGTTTTTATGGTTTGGCAAAATCTCAGTTTTTGTGGAGCTGGAATTATCAGGTAATATCCAAAAGGAGACATTAACAAGGGAAGGACTAGAGTTATATACCAAGGGTACAGGAGCCTGTATAGCATGGAAGAAATGGCTATAAATTGTGAATGATGGTTATTACTCAATGGCAAATATTGGATAGGAAGCTACACAACTCTGATCTGTGATAAACAAGTATCCTTTTTTTTGCTTTTTTTTTTTTTTTTTTTTTTTACTAGTTATTGCTTATTCTAGCCATTTAAAGCAGTCTGCTGCATATGTTTTACTGTATTTTATTGCTATAAACTAATCTGCGCAGATGAACTAAAATAGTCTGCTTTACATTGCCCGAAACTGTCAAAATGTTTGTAAAGCTTTTTTTTAGCTAGTTTCACTGTGCTAAATAATTGGAAATTTTCTCCATTTATTGAGCATATTTGCTCTGATTTTCTGCCAAGGAGTATATCATTGTTTGCAGTTAAAAGCATTCTCTAGAGTCTCCTTGCTCCTTTAATGTTTAAAATGTTAATTTAGTGCCTCACTGCAGTTTTTCTGCTGTAAAACATTTCTGTAGTGTTTTCTGTCTAAAATAGTTTCCCACCCTCCCTCTCTATTGGTATCTTGTTCTTACACTTGGTGGCTTTGCAGTTACCCGCCTCTACTGTAAATATGATCTGGGACACTCCTCCCAGTCTAGTGTCATAAGCTTATTCTACCTAATACAGAGAGAAGAGAAGGCCAACCATTTAACATTGAAAGATCTTTTTCCCTTTCCACAAAAAAAAAAAAAAAAAAAAAAAAAAAAAAAAAAACTTTAGAATCTACCTTTGCTAGAATCTCCTTGTGGTCTGACAGTGTGCTTTGCAAACAATCTGAAAATATAGAGCTTAGTTTTTGGCACTTTTGGCTGTAACTGTTCAGAGTTCTGTCCCATCTTAATTTTTGCTTGATATATATTTGCTGGCATTGTTTTCTGATAAGTGCCCCCATCTAGATTTTCTCCTAAATTACTGCCTTCTGCACTTGTTTTTAGTCGCTTCTTAATTTAATTGCATTTAAACTATTTGCTTTAATATTGCTACACACTTAAGTGTGCTAGCTTGCACTGCATTTGGAGACTTGTTTTTACTGCTGTTTTAGCTGCTTTTCTGTACCAAAAAAAAAAAAGGTCCAAGCTCGTTTTTTGCCTGTCCTGCGACTATGCTAGTCCAGATCCACATTTGCTGCATCCAAGCTTCTGAGCCCTACCAAGCCTATGTTGGAGGGAAGCCTTGTAGCTTATCAGTGGGAGTGGTAAGCACCAAGTAGCCTATCTACCACAAGAGGGATGGTTTCTGGCCCAGAAATTGTAGTTCATTGGCTGTTTGGGCAGGTTTTTCCACCCCTTTCAACTTTCAAGTTTAAAAGCCTGCATTTGCACTTGTTTAAGCTCTGCACTGCGGTGCCAAGCTGAGGCAAACTATTATTGGTCAAAACCTAGGAGGGACCAGCACACACGACAGCAGGATATTGAAAATAAATTTATTTCAAGGTAGCTAAAAAGCTGCCTGCCATAAAATTAACAGACCGGTTTCGGCTTAAAAAGCCTTTATCAGTGTTACATTTCCTTCACCAAAACGTTGATTTCAAAACAGCATCACATCCTGGTACTCTTTATATACATCTCTCTTAAAGTGGTATGCTCCTGCCATAGGCTGACAGGCTGATACGACACAATCATACATACAACATTATAAATAAACATGTGAGATTAAATTGAAAGTGGAGATCATGAGAATTAATCTAAGTCCTTATTGAAAGATAAATTAAATAATTTGTTGCAAAAATGCAAATATAATATGGTCAAAGCCATAATGACCCTATATTTTAACAAGGACTCAGTTTTGAATCTGAATTTATAAATTATCATGTGATATAATCATTTGGGCTTGAATAAATGACAATATATAACATGAAGCATGTTTTTTCCCATTATTAGTACAAGTATATACAAGTAACCCAAAAATATATTAAGTTATTGGCTATATGTACCTTCATGTACTTCACATTCATTCAGCCTAGGTTTGAAAAATGCACCTAGTTTCGTGATCCACATACTTTCCATGTTATTCAGTCTGGTATGCCATCCCATCTTAAAATTTCTGTGAAGTTAAATTTTATCAATAATAATAAACTTGAAGGAGGCACCTGCATGGTTTCTACTATGTTTATATAGAGCATTTGTGATTTGTCTATTTCTGATAGAGCTTAGATGTTCACGGATTCTTATTCTGATGGGTCTAGAGGTCTGACCAACGTAAAAGGCAGAACTGGTACAGTAAGCCAGATAAATGACCCAATCAGAGCTGCAGTTTCCGAAAATGTTAATATTGTATACCTTGGAAGTATTTTTGCTGGTGAATTCCTTTGTTTTCCAAATATGCTGGCATGCACAACAATGTCCACAAGGATAACAACCCACCAGTGGATCCCCAAAAAGTGTTGTTTGTATTGTAGAAGGTGGTGTGAATCTTTTATAATGTGTTAGGTGGAAATGGATGGTCCGCCCTCTATGGTAAGAAAAAGCACATTCTTCTGGGAGAATGTCATTAAGAAATGAGTTTGATTTTAATATATCCCAGTGTCTACTAATAATCTGTCTAAACCTAGATGTATTGTTGCCATAAGTGGTGACTAATCTAATGGGTTGTTGTCATTGGAATCCATCATCCTCTTGTGATCTATTATATCTCAATAATTCTGACCTACTTCTGTTGGTCACCGTATTGGTTAGGTGTTCCAAATTATATCCTCTATTGATGAATCTTGCTTTTAAATCCTGTGTGTGTGCAGAATATTCTGCATCTGTTGAGTGCAGAATATTCTGCATCTGTTGAGCATATTCTTTTAAGTCGCAGAAATTGAGACTTTGGGATATTGCTGATGATGTGGTGTGGGTGAGAACTGGTGGCATGAAGTAAAGTGTTGTATTGTGGAAATTTTCTATGTATAGATGTAGCCAAGGTATGGTTAGGCAATCTTTTAATCTCCACATCCAAAAAGACTATTTCATGATATCCAGTATTAACTGTAAAATGTATGTCAAAAGGATTAAGATATGCAACAAATTTAGATAATTCATCCATATCAGCCCGCCACACCAACCAGCAATCATCCAGATATCTCCGCCAGATGTCCAAATTATCGATATAAGTATTGTGCTGATCATCATATATGAAGGCCTGTTCAAAATATCCCATAAACAAATCTGTGTAAATAGGGGCAAATGATGCCCCCATAGCTGTACCTTTAATTTGCCAATATGGATTGCCTTCATAATAGAAAATGTTTCTTTGTAATACATATTCTGTGAGTTTTATCAAAACGTTATTGAATCCAGTAGGATATAAATTGGACTTGTTTAGCCAGTAAGTCACCGCCGCTATGCCGGCCTTAGGAGGAAAACTGGTGTACAAAGAGGATATGTCCAATGTGCATAGCAGCCAATCCTCTTCCAACTGAGAGGATTCAAGGATATTCAAAAACTGTGTAGTGTCTTGAATGCGTGATCTAACCATACTGAGCAGTGGTTTAAGATGTTCTGTAAGAAAGGCAGATAAGGGTACTGTAAGTGATCCCCGACCTGATACTATGGGTCTACCTGGTGGGTTGTATAGATCTTTATGTATTTTCGGTATGAGATATAAATATTGTGGCATTGGTTCATTTACCTTGAGTTGCCTAGCAACTTGCATGGTAATAATGCCCTCCTCTACTGCCAGATCTAGGAAGGAATCAATCTCAGATTTGAAATTAGGTGTAGGGTCCACTACCATCTGTATGTAAAATTGTGATAGAGTTAATTGTCTTAAGGCCTCGTCCGTATATTTTGAATGATCCATTACAACAATACCACTACCTTTGTCTGCTGGAGTGATGACTATGTCCTTATTCTGTTGTAGTTGTGAAAGTGCTAATCTTTCAGCCTGGTTGAGATTACTTCGATTGCATGTATAGTTATTAGAAAAATGTAGATCTTTCATGACACAATTTTTAAATATGGAAACATGCTTGTCCATAGGGGGTGTAAAATTGGATTTCCCAAATCTGAAACCAGTTGATCTTTGAGTATTGGACTGATCTGAGAAAAATATCTTGAGATTGAGAATTCTACAGAAGTTATTAATATCCTCCAATAAAAAATGTTCAGGAACAGGTGATGTTGGTACAAAATTTAAACCTTTGAGTACTTTGTATTGTACATTCGTAAGCTCATATGAAGAAATGTTGAGAACATTATTCACTGTGTTATTTGTTTCAATAAGGTTTGAAGGTTGGTTGTACCCATGTTTTCTCCTATGTTTCCTCCCTGCCCTGCGTGTGTTAGACCTAAAGGGGTAGGTTGCTTCCTTTTTGCAACTGGGGACGCCTGGTTAGAGGAAACCTCACCATCTGTTGTTGATGAGTAATCATCATCATCAGATGTAACACTGTATGTATTATCATTCTTTTTTAATATCGGTCTGGGTCTTTCTCCCCCTTTGTGTTTTGTATGCCCCTTCATTAAACCCAACACTTTTTTGTGTTACGAATGGTTTTCCTTTCTCATAGTCAGCTAGGTCTCTATTAAACTTGTGTATTTTCTTTTTCTTGAGTTGCTCTTCCAAGCTTGCTAATTCTTTAGCTAATTCCGATAAATGACCCTGATAATAATCTTCAGTAGAAAAAATTTCAGCTTCCAAACAAGTAGTGTGTATATCTGTGATCAATGCTTCTATAGTTTTCATAATATTTAGAGAGACTGTCTACAAAAAGCATTGATGCCTGATGTTGTGCAGTGGCCCAATCTTGTGTTAATTGGTTATCAATGTTAGCCACCAATGGTTGCAGCCTAATTCAAAGCCCTCTCGGTGTAATGTCTTTTAATTTGTATGCTTTAAAAAGCTTCAAGTGCCATATGTTGGTTCTGAGAGATTTCATTTGTCTACTAAGTTTGGAAAAAATAGAAACACATTTGTCTCTGGTATCAGTTGAGGAATTATCTAACATAAGGGGCTGGCCTACATTAAGTCCAAATACATCTAAATTGTCCTTATCCGCTGATAATCCCCTAAGGATTTGATTCAAATCCATGTTTGGGACAATAAGAGATGAATAGATTATGTGGATTTATATCTCTCACTAATAAACTGATACCAATAGTTTAAATAGTACAATTATAAGGGGCTATATTGAGGCCGACAGAAAGTAGAATCACCAAGTGCAACAAGGGAGTCCAAAATAATCAATAGTAAATAATCAAATAATTCCATAGGCCTGATTGGTACAGTCTAACCAAAGGTATATAGATTTAGTATGTCCGTATTTTATCAAGCCCTTACTATAAGTGGTCCCAATACAAAAAGCTGATAGGCAAACAATCTCCGTTCTCAGTTATTATTGGTGTCAGAAAGTCTGCTGTTCACTTTTTCCCTTCGATCTTGCTAGTTCTTTCTCCAGTGTGCTTCAAACAGCCTAATCGCTTTGGACTTCAACAGGTTTTTGTAGCAGTTATTGTAGCACACCCAAGTGCCATTAGCACCAGTCGTTCTTCATGGAAATAGCTCCAGTATTTAGTAGTTATGACCACCCCTCTTGGCATGATTAAGCGCAGTTCCCTGTGCTTTCTCCTATTAACCTGGTGCACTTGGGCATTCTGAGGCAGTGCAGCAACTGCCTCATGTACACAGACAACCTTCTCCTCTCACTCCCAACACTCAAACTTGAGAGATGCACTTATTACCAAATTGGAAGCTATGCACTCTCCAGCCAAGACTGGAATAGCTGATCAAGAGAAAGTCAACACCTGAACTACACCACATGGAACACACAGCCCTCCAGAACACCCACTATCACAGCTCTCACATAAAACACAAACCACACACCCACCTTCGGAGGCTCTCAATAGAAACTGACCCAAAGAGCAGAGACCTCAAAGACAGAAATGCACTCTACCACAACACAGCACAAGCCACAGAACACAGCACACCTCCACAGTGTGCCCCTCAACCCAAGCTCCTAAGGATCAACACCTTGATCAATACGTGACTCAATAGTGAGGCACACAGATGTCCCACTCACTAGGCTGAATAAGGAGAAGGTAACAGTTAGCTGTCTATCAGGTTCCAGAATCAGACAACACATGCACTCCGGTCCCCCCACAACATGTTCAAGTACGACTCTCTCATTGTCCATGTGGGTGTGAATGACCAGAGATGCACCTCCCTGGACTACATGAAGAGACATGATGGAGCTCTCAGATTGTGTAGTCCATGCAGGTATGACACTAGCCCTGAGCAGTATCCTACTGTCACCCAAAATACCGCAGTACAAACAAAAAATGATAGACTTCAACAATTGGCTAAGTTTCTGGTGTCATTCTAAGGGGATCCAGTAGCTGTCTGCTTGGGGATGACAATTGACAGACCTTGATGCTTTGCCAGAGATGGCCTGCATCTGTCACCCCTAGGTTTACAGGTACTGGCCAAGGCCCTTGCCACTCCTATAGTGCCTTTTTTAGGCAGCGTTCCAAAGACCAAATAACCACTGTAACAGCTTTAAATAAATGCAATCTGAGGGTCATGCTGCTCTGAGCTAATTTAAATATCAAGCTGCACTCACTCGAAGCACTCCTCAAAATGAAGAACATTGACATTTGTGCTGTAATGGAGACCTGGTTTAAAGTGGCAGAAAGCACCCCTGCACTACCAGGCTATAACTCATGCCACACCTTTTGGCCATGGAACAAAACTCCAGAAGGTGGCAGTGTCTCCATATTCATAAAGGATATGCACACTTCCAGACTAGTAGCCCAGAATAATGCATCAGAGATACTTCAGGTACTACTAACGGTGGGCAAGATGGCGATCCAGGTCATAGCCTGCTATAGGTCCCCAACCATGTCCCTAGACTCTCACGCCACATTCCTAAGCAACCTGGAATCTATTATGGTCCAACCCAACACTCTTACTAGCTAGGAGACTTCAATTACCCCTCCATCAACTGGGAAAACTACTCTAGCACCAATACACTGGGCCAACGCTATCTGGAATTCATCAAATCCAATGCCCTGGACCAGCTCATTCTGACCCCTACTAGAGGAAGCAACATCCTTGACCTGTTTATTACTAACATGGGTGACCATTGATCTACACCAACAGTGAATCCCTCCCTGGTCAGATCAAACCATAAACTAAGCACCATGGAAATCCACATCTCCGCCACACATCCCGCAAAAGTAACCAACTTGAAAAACTTCTCCAAAGCTGACTTTGGATTCCTAAAAACACAGAGGTGGCTAACTTCACAGCACCCATGCCAATGGAAAATATCTGCAGGACTTCCAAATCATACACCAATGCACTTTACGAACATGTCCACAAATGCATGGAACTAGCCATACCCAACAGAACCAAGATGCTCTCCTCCAAAAAAAGGGAAGCCAAATCTGGTGGTCCCCTGCCATTAATAAACTCTACAACAGAAGGAAGAAACTGTTGCAGAAAAAGGTGAAGCCCCAAGACTGGAAAAACTCCCTTATTAGCCTCAACAAAATGTTGGAGATCCCTCATCAAATCCTCTAAAGCTAACTATGAAAGGCAGAACTGTGGCAGGCACTAAATCACAAAGCCTTCTATAGCTATATCAAGAACCTCAACAGCAATACCCGGATTTGCTCTGAGATACTGCACAGTGGTACCTCCTATACTCATCCAGATATTGCCAACATACTGGCTGACAAGATTCAGTGCCAACTTTACCCCTCTCCCTCCCCCAAAGGGCCAATCACAATACCAGAAGAATGGCAGGCACCCAGCATTACTGCAGCACAGGTTAAAGCTGCATTGTCCACGGCCATGAATACAGCTTCCATGGGACACAATAATATCCCTGGCTGTATTCTACATGAACTATAAAGTGAACTGGCACCACATCTGTGTTCCCGGCTCAGTCACAGCCTCACCTCAAGCTTCGTCCCTTCCTAATGGCACACTGCTACAGTAATCCCTCTCCATAAAGGGAGGGCAGCTACAGACCCTGGGAATTATCACCCCATTAGCCTGACAAGTCTGATATGTAAAACTATGGAGCACATCATCATGGACCTGATTAACAAAGATATAGGAAATCAACTCTAGACCCCCATGCAATTTGGCTTTGTGAAAGGAGATCATGCCTGCTCAACCTGGTTGATTTCTTTGAGTCAGTCACCAGGGCTCTGTTTGAAGGTAAGGCAGTGCATACAAGCCTACCTTGATCTGGCCAAGCCCTTTGATACCATTCCTCACTCAGGAATTATTGATAAACTCAAACTAGGCATCAACCCCAATATCACTAGGTGGATTGCAAATTGGCTCAGATAGAACAGTGTGAAAGTAGTGGACTCCCAAGTCAGACTTATGACCAGTCATGAGTCTAGTCCCACAGGGATCGGTCCTGGGTCATCTCCTGGTCAGCATCTACTTCTCAGAAGTCCAGACCAACACAGAGACTCTGGCTGACCAAGTTCACAGACAACTGCAAGCTGAGAACCATTATTAACTCCAAGTGATGCAGACATCCTACAGAAAGGCCTCACTGAGACCAATGATTGGTGTTGAAACCATGGCCTTAAGCTTAACTCCAAAAAATGCGTCATCATCCCCTTTGGTAAAAACTCAAGTTCCCAATGATTACCACATCAATGGGAGCCCACTGAACACTTTATAAGAGATCTGGGGACACAGGTTGACAGCAACCTCTCCTTTGACCACCACATTGCCACTGTGGTCAGGAAGTCCCATCTGGCACCTCATTACCAAGGGCTTTGCATCCAGGAAGAAAGAGGTCAGTCTCTCTCTACTCTTCCCTCATTAGACCAATCATACAATACCCCATTTGGCATGTACCTCACTAGACACCTGCAAGAGTGGGAGAGGCCACAGAAGTACCTCACGAAAAGGATCATAGGCATTAAACACGTCCTACATGGACAGACTAAAAAGACTCCAGTTATTTTCAGTCTCATATAGCCTACTTAGAGGTGATCTCTACTCGACTTACAAAGCCATGTCTGACCCAGCTCTGTTAGAAATGCTACATCTAAAGAAATCCCAATCCCTCCTCACCACACACTCCAGAGACCTCAACCTCATTACCACAATCAACAGAACATGCTGGGAGGGACAGGCTTCTCACCCAGAGACTGCCCATGCTCCAGAACAGATTTCCCATACATGTCAAGCAGAGCACCTCACTGACTCTCTTTAACAGGGATCTTGAGGAGTAATAGAAAGTTCACCCTGGGGATCACTCCAGTGGCTCTACTTGATAGAGGTGCTGGGAATTAATGTCGGGCACCACGATGCCAGGGCACTTCTATGAGCTAGGCTTGTAAAGGCTCCAGGGCCATTAGCCTAGTACACAACTATGAATCAATGGTCATCAACAGGTGTGTAGTTGTTACTATATGCATTTTAAATTCTAGACAGACTGTGAAAGGTGTTGCAGAACTTCTCTAAAAGCACAGGCTTAGAATAATGGTAAATCTTAAAGACAGTGCAGTGGGTTTCTTGAGGCAAACAAGGTTTTTGAAACAGGCATAGGAAAATTAAGAGATTAAGAGTTGCACAATACACCTACCAGGTAAAGATAGTTTTGTATTAATTTACATTTAATGGGGTGCAGATTAAGTACAAACAAGTTTAAGTTCATGAAGAATAGCGCATGAAAACATGCAAGCATAGCGCATGAAAACAGAAGTAGAGTACTTCTACCACCAAACTGGTTTTACCAATTTAATTCTTAGCTATCCGAACAGATGAGCTGCACATTATAGTGATGCTAAAACATACTTTATTACTCAGATATACAGTAACAGTCTCTTTCTAGAACAGCCATAACATTTTCCTGCCTCAAAATGAGAGGCATTGTTTGGGGATGTGAGCCTAATAGGACGTTTTTATGTTCGGAACAACAGTAGCAGAGCAACGATATAGTAGTCAGGAGTATTTTTTATCAACCAAGAGCCCTGGGATTCTGACCAGACATGAACAGTAAAGAAATCGTACTGGAGGGGCTTACAAGGTGTTCCAATTGGTAAGTCAGAATCTAGTCTGGTCTCTCCTTCATGGCCTAAAGGCCCCTAAATTCTAAGTATCCAAGTATCAGAGCAACAGAGAATGTGTGGATTCAGAGAGCAATTTTAAGACCGGTAGGAAAACTGTGCTGCTAGATGAGTGCCAGACTGAGTAATTATCCTAGTTAATCATTGCATCAAGTTATTTCCACACAACAGACAAGCTTCTGATTTAGTACACTTTACCTCAGCCTCATTCCAGGACTTCTTAACATCAAAGAATTTGTAACAGTAACCCTGGAATAAAGTCCATCCATCTGCGCAAACCCAGCGTGGAAAGTTCGCTACTTCCACTGTAGGACAGAAGAGAAAAACAAGGTTAACTAGCATTAAGAAATGGATTTCCTACACAAGCTTAACTCTTACTACAGAAATAAAAGGGGTAACTGAATGCAAAAATCATATTTGGACTGAAAGATAAATACTGTACTCTTAAATTTGGTCAAGACTTGCAGTATGACTAAAGCTCTCAGTTAAAAGTAATTTTGGGACTTTCATATCAATTCTAAAAGCAAACACATTTGGAGGAATATACTAGTAAGGTCAAAACTTGTGCAGTTTTTCAACTAGGAGCTGTACTTTATAGTGTTAGCACAACCCAATGCAGTTACTTCTGCCTTTAATTTTCAGAACTAGTATGTTCTAAAACTTGCCTGTACCTCTAAGATAAGAGCTCTCTGATTTAAAGGATCCACGTATAGTATTGACACTTACCCTTTATACCAAAGCCAAGTGTAAAAAGAAGTAAAGTGAAGACAAGTCGCGCCATTTTGTCCATGTTCCAGAAATATTCCAAATACCTGCAAATACAGAAAATCAGCATAAAGCAAAGCATGTCAGGATATACCAAGACTGTAAAAAAAAATTGTCCAAGGCATGTATTTAATGTGGAAGTTTGTGCTTCAGAATAACTACTTAATGAAAAGCAGACAAACTGCCCCTAAAAAAGGCATAAATGACTAACAATATTGAAGCTTCAGGTTCTGACATTATTGTGCAAAAGGTTACCAAGCTGAATAAGCATGATGATTAAGAAATAGGTGAATGTGCTCTTAGCCTCGGAGGTCCTTCAATCTACTAAAGCAAATTTCAGAAGTTGCAATACAACAGACTTGTAATTGCAAAAGATTCCTTAAATCTAGGAGGTGGGATATACTTATCAGCCGATTTGTTCCTTCACTTTGCTAAAGGATTACTGCAACAAAATTGAACTGCTGAGGTCTACAATTTACATTATACAAGACATAAAAATCCTGCACACATTTGACACCATCAGCCCCATCTTACTCTATCTTTTGTGCTACCATTAAACATCTTATTAGTACTAGAAGTTGCTTCAGCATTCATACCAGTTGTGGGCTTGTTTATAAATGAAAGTTTATAGCTTACTGCTTTTAACAGCAAGTCATTTATCACTTGGCAGTAGGCCAGTAACAAGTTTGAAGCAATGGAAAAGATGGAGCCATAAAAGTTAGCAATACATTATACCATTTATTTCAACATTTTAAAGTTAATTTAGTTGAGATTATCTTAATAGGACATACAAAATTACTCAAAATGGTTTTATCCAAATCTGCTTCAGTTTATATCCAAATCTGCTTCAGTTTACATCTAATGTCATCTAAAGAAAAGGGAATAATTTCTAGTCAACAGAATCTTAATCAGCCCAAATAGTACTTCAGTGACGTACAAGAACCATTATCAAAATATAAACTTCAATCCAGTGATTTACTGGAAGCCAAGCAGGTTTTCCACTTGCCAGCTTTCTTGCTATAGTCACAGTTAATAGAACTGCCTGCAACAGTTCTTTGGAAAGATGACTTTGGATAACAGTGCATTTAACAGATGTCCCAACTAAAATTTAATCACAGGGACACAATGTTTTGTCAATCTCTTTGTTTACTGTCAATTTTGTTTCTCAACTTGAAAAGGATAGACACCTACACAGATGAATTTACTCATCCCTGCAAAGTGGATGGGGAAACAAACCCTTGGTGTCACACCTACATCTATTAGGACAGAGGAAGCTTGTAAATTCTTGGCCACCCATAATATATCCACACAAAATCCTTGGGAACCAATATCTAAAGAATTACTGGGAAGTATGGCCAAGCTTAGAAAGGCCCCTTGGGTCAACAGTATCAGAATTCTAGCTGGTGTGTAAAAGAAAGAATTTCAGTCTTAGTACTGTCTATGTTAGTGGAATGTCAATATTTAGACAAAATTAATAATGATTTTTGCAATTATGTGCACTACATCTAGTAGTTTTTTATTTAACTGTTGAGGGGGGGGGGGTCACATAGCTCAACATTTTATGAAATTCTAACCTCCCAATATTTAAGCAGCAAGATCTGGTGGATGACCAGTGGAAACATATGATCTTAAACTTATTGGAAACATTTCAATAACATGGAAATCTGTTCATCTAACCTTAAGAGTGGTAACTTTACAAAAGCAGGCCATGCCAAGGTTGCATCAGAAAATCAGATACCTATGTTTTCCATTAGTTGATTTCTCATTTTCTCAAAGAATGAAGCAAATAGTCATGTTTCATAAATAGGGCAGATAACCAGGGAAGAACTTTGTTCCTTGCTTTTACCAGATACAAGCATCAACTACACATTTAAAACCACCAATATAATGAATGAAATGCCTTCATATTTTTTGTTTTCTATTAAACTTGTGGTTCATTAGTAGTTACTAATCAGATAGTTCAGCAGACCATTAGGGAGCCTAGCCCAACTTTCCAGTTGCCCCAAAACTGGGTCAGATTCAGGCACTTTCACAAGGTCACCACAGGCATAGAAGGAATCAAAGCCATGGGCCACAGGAAATGCCCTGATAGCAGGTCATGACCTTAATCCTCTTCTAGCTACCAGATTATCACCAACTTAATGAACTCAAGGTCTTCCTAATATCTTAGCTGTGTATTATTAGTGCTAACAGTCATATCAGAGTTCAAACCTTATTCATTATAAAACTGCTTTCTTGCTTTAAAGAAATAGTTTAGTTATTGGATCCTTAATGCAGGTGCAAGTCAAGGCATAGATTTTCTAAGAGGGTGGTATCTGATGTTTTACATTCTGTGAGGATACAAAAATGTATCCCCAGACATTGAAGGTAGGAAAATTTTAATAAAGGATTGCAGGTCACAACTTGAAAGGGTCTCGGGAGTAGTTCATCTTATTACTAAACGTTAAATAAAATAACCTAACTCTAAGATTGAGATTTATGAAAGTTTAATAACATTCCCATGACAATAAGTTGTATTTAAACTCATGAAAACAATCAAAATATTTATTCCACGGACAAACATCTAACTTACATTTACCCTAGCAGTATTTTAAGGAAGCTAAGCCCAGAGGAGCAAGTACAACTTGTATTATTGTTCATTTAAAGCATTGACCATAATCCATGAAAACCTCCTTTCCTTTCTGAACTTCATGTAATTAATTGTATCAGGCCATTAAATTTATTCCTACAATCATCTACTTCCCATACAAGGCAGAATCAGACTGGATAATTATGACAACTTATTTTTTCCATTTTATACCATATGACCAACTACTACACAATAACAACTTAAATGCAAGGGCATTTATGTGATGTCATGTGTCAGAACAGATCAAAGACTAATACATGATTTGGTATGATGAAATATATATCAAACACATTTTCAGAGAATTAAAGGCATTAATTCAGATGTTGAGAGCTTTGAATTAAATTCCTATTCATATTTGAGACTCAAAAATTTTCGCAACTTCAACTACATTCCTGGTTGTACAGTAAATCTTGAAATAGTTGTAACTACAACTTAAACACAAACAGTAATATCTAAAAATCACACTAGGTACAATACATCCTAAACTAACCAGTGTGAAAATAAACCCATTAATACAACCAAAAAAGCTAACAGTAAAGGATGATAGAACATATGCAAATCCATGAACAAATATTTGTCAAAAATCCATAAATGCAGTAAAATGCTCATTTTTACACTCACATTATGGTAAGCAACTAATGAAAGCACAACTTTGCAAATGTAATACCACTAGCCCAGTCCCTATGTGCCTACAATATGGTTCAAAATTCCTTAAGCAAAGAGAAGCAAAGTCGCTTAGATTAAACCCCTACTACAGTTGTCTTATCAAGATAATTCCTGAATGAAATATATAATTGTATATCTAGCTCAGATAAATACAGCCTATACATGAATTCACAGCTATGCAAGTTCAACAAAAATTAGTCATAAACCTAGCTACAGCCCAGAGGAAAAGTGACTAAGCATAGCTTAAGTTGTGACACTACATTTTCTCAGACTTTTCTTTTCATTATGCCATTTTCCTTTTACTGGCAGCCACGGTGTTGCAGCATTTACTGTCATCACCTCACAGCAAGAGGTTATCTGGTTTGATTCTCATCTGGGATGCCACCTGTGTGGAGTCTGCAAGTCCTCCCTGCAGTCGCGTAGGTTTCCTCTGGGTGCACCGATTTCTTCCCACATTCCAAAGACATGCAGTAGGTGGATTGGACACTGAATTGGCCATAGGCACAAGTGCAAGTGAATATGGATGAACTACTGTGGCAGGGCTAGCCACCTGGTGGTGTAAACCTTGGCTTGAGATGATGGTCACTGTTGAAGTAACACCCCAATCCCATGTGCAAAATGAGAAAAGGGTTGAGTATGGATAGGATTTCCCTTTTACCATCTGTATACACATCCATGCAAACTTTTCCCTTACCTTCTCTCTCATTTCAACTGTTTGAGGAATAACACTATCAATCCATTTGTGTAATAGTGGTAACACTTAAAAAAGGAAGGTGACTGTAAAGGTGGCTTGGAATAATACAAAGTCTCAGACTCCAAGTCACCTTATACAAAATTAATTTCCTTTCTTCTGTTCTCTCAGTTTTGCTCCATATTCTTTTCCTCATTAAATTTACAGTTGTGTTCATAAGACTGGAAATCCAGCAAGTAATTATTCAGTGTTTCAAAAATGTTTATTTTCCTAACCAATCTGTATTAATAATCATGCCAACTTTTTTGGAAGATATACAAATACTCCCAATATGTAGATAAAAGTATTTGAATTTCTAACAAGGGTCATTATATTATACATTATCTACTTAAAAGAACTACTTTATGGGTAAAGGGAGAGATTTAGATTGATACAAGTATGAGTGAATTCAGAGACCTTCAAGTCCTCGATTTACAATCTAATTCATTAAATAAAAGCCCTGGATGCTAAATCTACATTTGCAACATTGCAGTAGAATTTGGGCTTCAGAAGTTTACAATACACCTAAACCATAATGAATCAATCCAAAAACAGGTTCATACACTTCACACCCCTGCGTTGTAATACTACCCATCTACACAGCCTTACCTTCTGGAATATTTTCCGAGTAAGGCAAAACAAATGTCAATGTCTTAAGTGAATTCAAAATGCTATTAAAGGCTACAAACTATATAGTAAGGTCAGTGCATTCACACACTCTACTCAATACCGTATTAGAATACATAACCTAGAAGTGTATGTAGAAGCCAGTGTCATAGCCAAAATCTGACTGAAAAAGTGCTATCACATAACAGCCAGCATGAAAAACTGTTTTTTTGAAGATTATGTCTTAATATCTTTCAAAAAGGTTTTGCAATGCCACACAATTTTGTTTTTGAATTACTGTACTTATGGAAATATTGCAATTCTTTATAATTACTAACAGTTATTAGTATTTTAAAAATGGTATTCTATAAATGGATAGTAATCTCCCACTGACACAAGAAATCATGCCCCTCAGTAATGCATACCTTTGTTATAAAAATAATGTAAAATGAACATGTTAAAATTCCACTTCAGAACATCCTACAATTAATCTGTCAATTGTACTTACAAGAATTCCCAAACCTGATGTTGGATGTAATGCTTACCCATGATATTCACATGGGCATAGGTACATCCATTTATCAGAGAGACATGGAAGAATCATTACCTACCTGCACCCCCATCATATTTTTAAGAATATCCTGGAAAATCAAATTATTAGAACATAAAGACTCTGCACAAGGAATGATTATCTAATACAAGAAACTGAAAAGATACAAAATATTTTACAAGAAAGAGAACATCTGGAAAAAGAAGATCTAAGCAGCTTAATAATAGAGAAACAAATGGAGGACTATTCTTTAGAAAGATGTGATGGAATATAGAACTGGTAGAGATGTTTCTACCTCTAATGGTACCCTCAAATGTATGTTTATCTACAGTTCTGATTCCAAGTTGGTCTGTGACGCTACATAAATATTGGTCTGACAGAATGATAAAATAAAAGATAGGAGAAGCATCATGATTCATCTACAAAAATAAAAAGAACTTAAAAAGGATATTATGCCATAAGGATGTTGTCATTAAAAAATCTTGAGTCCAAACATAAGAAAGGCACATGTAAAGCACGCCCTTATATCAACACTAGTAATTGTTTTACACATCCTGTCTCGAACCAACCTTTTCATCTTCCTGGACATGCCATGTGTCTTTCTCGAGACTTGGTTTATCTCACTAGCTGCAGACATTGTGCAGCTTTCTTTGTAGGTAAAACTAATCAATTATTTAAGGTCAGGATCATGCAACACCTACAGGATATCAGCAAAGCAGATACCAAGAATGCCTTAGCCAGCCACATTATACAGTTCCCAGCACATTATGGTATTAGACCTCATCACACCCAATCCACGTGGTGGAGACCTTAGAAATTTCACAGAAGTACGGGAAAATTTGCTAGCCCCAAAATTCAAACTTTTCCATTTGACCTCAGCTCTTTTTTTTTTTTTACACTGTCGTTCTTGATCCCCTACTTCAGCATACCCATTCTTTATCCTCTTAAGTATACGAGGCCCACTGAAGTTTACCTGGACCTCCAACTGCCACTAATGTTTTAACTAGCAACCTGTTATTAATGTTATCAATCTTACTGCAGCTCAGTTCAAAGGCTGAATGGATATTTCTGGTACTTGGGCTGTCCTACAATAAATGCTCTCCCATCAAAAAATTCAAACAAAATCATCAGAAAGCAGGTCTGACAAGTGTGGACAGCTGCAACCAGAATAACTATTAGTCCTTCCTGTCAAAATTCCAAGAATTTCCCTACTTGTTGCTGCTTATGAAAGGCAAGTGTTAACTGAATACAGAGTGTTCCCTTGCAAATAAAGGAGATGGGTAAGAATGCAGTTTAGCACCCTTGCTGTTATAAAAGCAGTCGCAAGAATGTACCAAAAAAAGTGAAGTAGAAGACTCCTGCCCTGTGCTTCTCCCACTACAGATCACATAGCACAACACAAAGGAATATTCTATATGGAGACCAAGCAATATTTATATAGAGAACAAACTAACAACTGGCTTCTACAGATAACACAGGCTTGATATTTGCACGTTTGTTTTAAGAATCAAGACAGACTCAGCCAGTCTTCACTGTGCATACTGGATGACAATAGGATTTATGCAAATTACCCCTTAAAGTGTTTCAGCTACACAGTGGCTTTATTGTCCTGAATGTACAGTCATGGGCATTCAGAAGCCACACACCTGAAACACTGGTTATATCCTTATGGTGACTTGCATATATCCCATGGGCCTTCACTACAGGTGGTTTAAAGTATTACACAGTGAATACTCTGCACTTGGCTGGGTCTGGTTCTTTCTTGCAGCTTTCCCCCCAAATGGTTTGTCTGGGCCTTTTTGTCAAATTTGAGAAAGGACAAAACGAGCCAGCACAAAGGTTAGAGCAAGCAGAAACCTTCTTTTATTGTGGCATATTCAAACAAAAATGCTGCAAACCAGTTTCGGCCTGAACAATGGCCTTCATCAGTGCAAAAAAAGGAAAAAAAAAAGTATGAATAGTGCATCCTGGTGTTCTTTATATATTGAACAATTTAAAGATATATATACACATCTAAAAGAATCCTATAGAAATAAGTTCATGAAAACAACTTTTAAATGAGATAAAACAAATATATAAAAAATCTACAAAAATAATAAGTTACCATTTATGGGAAAATTAGCTAGTTCAAACCATGAAAACTCCCAATTCAAATCCATGTGTTAAACAGATTATATAAATGCATAGCCAGCAGAAAGCTTTATCCATATTCATTTAACCCAGGTTTGAACAAAGCACCCAATTTGGTAATCCATAATATGTTTCCATGTCGTCATGCCAGCCTGCCTTAGACATCCTCGGCAACTGAATCTAGTCTATAATGGTAAATTGAAATTGGGCATTTTGGTGAGTCAAAGTATGCTTGTATAAAGCATTAGTTGACTTTTTAGTTCTGATTGCACTAAGATGCTCACTAATACGAAATCTCAGTGGTCGGGAAGTTTGCCCTACATAAAATGAGGTGCATGTACAGGTGGCCAGATATACCACCCAATCTGAACTGCAGTTACCAAAAATCCTAATATGAAAAACACGTGAAGTGTTGGCACTTAAATTCTTTTATTTTGGCCATATACCTGCATGCACTACAATGGCCACAAGGAAATGAACCAATCAATGGATCTCCAAATATAGTGGTTTGTGTAGATGTAATTGGGTGAAGTTTTTTGTAATATGTAAAATGTGAATTCATAGTCCTACCTCTACGATATGAAAAGGCACATGTTTCAGGTAATATATCAGATAGAAACTCATGTGCTCTTAAAATACCCCAATGATGATTAACTATATTCCTGAATGAAGGGGTATTATTTCCATAAGTTACTGTAAATCTGATGGGTTGAGCTGGGGAACTGGTAGAGGCCTCCTGTTCATGTTTATATGTTAGTAATTGAGAACGTGGCATATGCCTAACCTCATGAATGGTCTGGTAAAGTTGAGATCTATTATATCCCCTTTGAATAAATCTGTCACAAAGATCCTGTTCACATTCCGCATGGGATTTAGTAGATGAACAAATACGTTTCATGCATATAAATTGGGATTTAGGGATGTTGTTGATGTGGCGGGGATTGTTACTAGAAGCGTGTAAAAGAGTTAAGTGTGGAAACTTTCTATGCACGCTTGTAGCCAGAGTATGATCAATTTGTCTGGTTATCTTAACATCCAGAAAAATGATCTCCATTTCTAGCAATTTATATACAGCACTTTATTGCCTGCTGCATAGTTTTTAGTGTATTTTATTGATATTAACTAATCTGCACGGGTAACTGATTTGTTTGCAGTTAAAAGCATTCTGTAGAGTCTCTTTGCTCCTTTATCTGTTTGAAAATTTTCATTTTGTGGCTTTCTGTAGTGTTTACTGTCTGTAGGCTAATAGCTTTAATATTGGTTCCCACCCTTATTTGGTGACTTTGCAGTTGCCCACCCCTACTGTAAATCTGATCTGAGACACTCCTATTAGCTCATTCTACCAAATACAGAGAGAACATCTGAGAAGGCCTTCTGTTTCTCCTTTTTCCCTTTCAAAAACACCATCTTGTTTGCTAGTTTCCCACCTTTCCTAGCCAGTCCATATCCCAGGCTTTGCTTGTCTAAGGACCGTGTTCAGAGCTATCCAGACCTTGCTGTGGTAGACGGAAGTCCTACTGCTTACCAGTGGGAGTGGTGAGCATTGTCCTGCCTATCTACATGAGGAGTGGTTTCCAGCTCTGAAATTGTAATCCTTTTTGGGCTGATTTCTATCCCTTTCAACTTTCTGGCTTAAAAACACGCATGTTTGCACATTTTTCACATCGTATGCTCTTCAAATTTTCCCTTAGAACTAGCTAGTTTCTCAGTAGTAGCACTAAAATCTGAACCCCTGTGACAAGCACGTGCTCTAAAACCTGCTGGAAAGCACCAGGAAGCCTGAAACTGATACAAGCACTCAACTCTCCTTGTCAATAAGGAGAAATTAATCATAGGCACTAAACAGCCTATAATTGCGTACCCTGCAAAGGTAAGGGAAAACAGCTCTTAAACTTTACAAAAAAAAAAGCACCTAACAGGCATGTCCAAGGGTCAGCTTCCGGTGGTTTCTCCTGTCTACCTGGTGAATCTGGGCATACTGGGGCAATGTGGCAACTGCCTCATGTACACAGACAATCCTCTCCTTCTACCACCCAACACTACAACCTGCGAGAGATGCACTTACATAGCCAAACTGGAAGCAAAGCTCTCTCTGGCCAAGGTTGTGCTAGACAGTCAAGAGGAGAAGGTTAACACCTGCACTACACCTCAAGCAACTCATAGCCCTTCAAAACCCACACCATCAACACCCACACATAGCAACACTAAACCCACATATGCAGAGGCCCTAACATTAACCTGCCCAAGCAACAAGGACCTCCTAAGTTGAAACGCAAACACCAGTCACAACCAAAGTGACAACTCACACCACCAGTGTGCCACCCAACAACAGCCCTAAGGCACGACAATGTACCAAACACCATCATAGGTGAGACTGTAGTCAGGCACACTGATGTCCCACTCACCAGACTGAACAAGTAGAAAATTACAGTCCGCTGCCTTTCAGGTGCCAGGATCCGCCACAACACATGCACTCAAGTCACTCCACAACAAGAACAAGTACAACTCTGCCATTGTCCATGCTGGAGTGAATGACTTGAGACGTACCTCCTTGGACTACATGGAGAGACATGGAAGAGCTCTTGGATCATGTGGCCCAGGCAGGTACGACCCTAGCCCAAAGTAGCATCCTGACTTCACCCAGAAGGATACCACAGTATAAGGACAAAATGATAGACTTCAACAATTGGCTAAGCGGGATCCAGTATTTGTCTGCCTGGGAAGACATGATCGACAAACCACAATGCTTTGCCAGAGATGGTCTGCACCTGTCACCCCTGGGATTCAGGTTACTGGCTAAAGCTCTTGCCACCCCTATAGTGCCATTTTTAGGCAAGGTTCAAAGGATAAAACCACCACTGTAACAGATACAAGGATGCAAAATCTGAAGGTAATGCTACTCAATGCTAGAAGTCTTAACCTCCTAAAAATGGAGAACATCGATATCTGTGCAGTAACTTGAGACCTGGTTTGAGGCTCCAGAGAGCACCCTTGCAATACCAGGCTACAACTTTTACCACACTTTTCGGCTACAAAACCAAGACCAAAACACTAAAGGTGGAGGAGTGTCCATATTCACCAAGGATATTCACACCTCCAGGATAGTTGCCCAACACAATGCATCTGAAATTCTCCAGGTGCAACTAACACTAGGTAAGACTGCAATCCAAATTGTAGCTTGCTACAGATCCCCCACCATGCCCCAAGATTCTCACTACACCTTTCTAAACGTACTGGAAAAATATTAAGATACAACCAAACACCCTAATACTGGGTGATTTCAACTACCCTGTCATTAACTGGGAAAACTACTTGGGTACCAACTTCTTTTCCCAACGGTTCTTGGAATTCATAAATTCCAATGCCCTGGATCAACTAATCCATTGTCCCAATTATCCTAGACCTGGTCATTACCAACATGGGAGATAGATGCTCCATACCAGTGGTCACCCCCTCATTGGGTCAGGTCAGACCATAAGCAAATCACCCTTGACATCCACATCCCACCCCCCAGTAAGGAAACTTCCTTAAACTTCCCCAAAGCCAACTTCATGCTACTGAAGTCAGAAGTGACAAATGTCACAACACCCATGCAGATGGGATCTGAAAGTTTGACTGCAGAATCCTACACTAAGGCACTGTATGAGCACATCAACTCGTGCATGAATCCCAAATAGAACCAAGATGCTCTTCTCGAAAAAAAACAGGAAGCCAATCTGGTGGTCCCCCACAACAAATAAACTATACAACAGAAGGACGAAACTGTTGCAGAAGAGAGGAACATCCCAGGATGCAAAAAAAACTCCCTCACCAGCCTCAGTAAGAAGCAGAGATCCCCCAAAATCCTCAAAAGCTAGTTACTAAAATAAAATTGCCAAAGATTCCAAAGACAACCACAAGGCATTCTATAGTTATGTCAAGAATCTAAATGACAATGCTCAGATCTGCTCTCAGCTACAACAGAATGGCATTAAATACACTGATCCCAAGGATATTGCCAATATCCTGGCAGATTTAGTGCCAACTTCACCCCCCGCTCACCCCCTAAAGGGCCCATCTCAATACAAAAGATTGCCAAATTCCGGTAATCACAGCCACACAGGTAGAAACCACACTCTCCAAAGCAAAGAATACAGCATCCATGGGACCAGATGACATCCCAGGCTGTGTACTACATGAACTACAAAATGAAATGGCACCTCACCTAAGTGTCATGTTTAATCATAGCCTCACCTCAGGCTTCGTGCCCACTGAGTGGCGCACAGCTACAGTTATCCCACTCCATAAGGAGGGGATCCGCCTTGGATCCCGGGAACTACCATTCCATCAGTCTGACAAGCCTGATCTGCAAGGGCATGGAATGCATAATTAAATATTACCTGTGGCAGGCACCACTTTTAAAACTACAAACCACTCTGCTACAGGCCCCATGAGGAGCTCAGAGTCTCTCCAGTAAGTGTTTTACAACTGTAAATGCCTATTTATGTTGAATTGTGTTAGACATTTTACAACTGTATATGTTTATGTTGAATTGCGTTAGACATCTAATATGATTTATGCTTTATTATTGGAAGTTACTATGCCATGCTAGCATTTTGTCTGCACCAAGTTGTTTTTCGTATAATAGTATAGTCTATTTGCATAGCTGCACCTTGTTCACTAATGTTATTTATGTAATTGTGTTGTGTGTAGACAGCTCATACTGGTGTCTAATTATTTCTATATAATTGTGCTGTTACTTTTGGATAGAATCACATTAGACAACCTTGACAGAGTGCTGCTCGCTATATCTGTGACTGCATAACTGTCGAGGTTTCTTCTAACAGATTTTTTTTTCCAATTGGCTCAGTATCTGCATATATTAATAGTTGGTTCAAAACATTTTCCTGCATACAGTAGCTATTTGCTCAGTTTGTTTTTTGTAATCTTTATAATATATCTTTACCATCTCATAGTGCTTACTCCTCTCTGTACTCTTCTTTTCTAGACCCAACACCACTCTTAAGTATTCAACTGCCGTATCACCTTTATCATTCTTATAAAAAAAGCGCAGTCCGGGTCTGAACCGTCTGCAAACAACTAAAGTTAACTGAGTATGTGTCTACCTGTTTGAGCCAATATTCATTTTCCCCTGGAGAGCACTCTGCTTTGGCTTGTAAGCAGCCCCCCCCCCCCAACACACACACACCCCTTCCACTTTATCTCTTATTCCCTTCCGTTAGCAGATAGTATCCATAATCTGATCAATACTGTGTGTTTGTTAATTTATACTGAGACCACAGTGGCCTACTGATACAAGGTTATCCTGTTTTTCCACCTGAAAATGGTTAAGAAATGACTTGCAGTTTCAGAGCAGTCCTTGGTCAATTATGATAGTTTCTCAAACACTAACTTGCCTTTGCTTTGGCTCATTAGCAGCAGTACAAAGAACTGCCTGCTCACACCCTTGTTCTCCTCTCCCCTCCCCCTTCCCTGTTTATTACCTAAAGACAATCACAAAGTTAATAAATATTACCTGTGGCAGGCACCATTTTTAAAACTACAACCACCCTTGTCACTATCATATGTTCATTCATCAGTTAACTCTGTTACCTGATAGTTTCCAGCCCCCTCATAAGAGCAACTAACAGGGTCTCTACCAGCTTCACTCCCCACCCTGCCCCCTATTCCCTCCCACCCCTAGTGGTCCCAACTTTATTACACTCACAAACCCCTCCCATCTTTCCAGTAGCCAACCACAGCGCTAACCCAACACTACCTCCTCCATCTTCCCACTACTATCACACCTCCTCAACTAACATGTACAAGCATACCTTACCTATGCTCACTGCATGCACTCTCCTTGCATATCTTGCATCCTACTAAAGCTCTATAATTCCCGCACTCTACCACTACCACTGTACTACTACTCACACCACCACTCATGTCTCACCCTCACTCAGCTCCCCTCCCACCAATTCAAGAACCATCCCTATGCACCCCCCACATATTCTACCAACTATATTACTCAAACAAAGCATCCCTACAACTTACAGTAACCCTCCCACCATACCTATTACCCAAAGAGCACAATCATAAAGTTTCCCTTATAAACACATTCAAAAACAGAGAAAACTAATAACCTCATGCATATCAAAACTAGCCCTAAGTGGAGATATCCACCCCAGCCCTGGCCCTACCATCTCCAATCCACCCAACCCTGGCCCTACCATCTCCAACCCTAGTCCTCATAAATCAGACTAGAAACCAGAACTTCTCCCATATTACAGCCAATAGAAAGCCAAATGACTTCCTTCTACTAAACCCAAATGTTACTCAGCATGGTTTCCAACCAAACCATAGCAACACCACTGCCTTACTCTCCTTTACTAACACTATCCTTCAGCATAGAAACAGTGTCTTTCTCTCCTCTGCTACTTTCCTAGACCTATCTAAAGCATTTGACATGGTCCCACACAAACAACTTATCTCTGTCCTCAATAACCTGTCCTCAATAACCTGTCCTCAATAACCTATCCTCACAGTCACCAACTGGTTTCATATCTCCCCAACTACCTGTCTCCATAGGGGTTCCCCAAGGATCCATCCTTGGACCCCTACTCTTCTCTGTTTTCACAAATAATGTAGCCATTGCCACCACACATGGCACACTCATACAATATGCAGAGGACTCTACCATCATCTGCTCAGCCCAGTCCCTACCCAAACTGCAAAAAGTCACACAGGAAGCCTTTTCCTCCGTTGAAACTTGGTTATCCAATGCCCAATTAATACTCAACTCAAACAAAACTAAACTACTCATCTTCCAACCCACCAAACATACTCAAAACAACTCTCACTTTAACATCACAGCAAAAGACAACACCACTATATACCCAACTGAACACACCAAATTGCTAGGAGTGGAAATTGTCATTCACATATCCATGACCATAAAAAAGTCCACAAAATACAGAAATAAGCATTTTCTCACCAAAGCAGCAAAGATTTCAATAGCAAATTCCCACCTCATCTCCACCCTACTTTATGCCTCTCCAATATATACCAACCTAAGGAAATGCGATCAAAACAAGCTAGAGACCTGCTACAACAAAATTGCCAAATTCGCCACAGGGGCATCCTACCGTAGTCACCACTGTCTCTCACTTGCTGAACTGGGCTGGCTTGAACTCCCTCACCTACTTCAATGGCATCAACTCTCACTCGCCCACAAACTAGTAAACCATCCACTAAATGTCCCATCCCTCCAGAATCTACTCCAACCCTATCGCACCACCAGACCACTAAGATCCAGCAACAAAAAATCACTTGCAGATCACTAAAGCCAATAACTCTGCTGGTGAAGCACTATTCTCTTGTACCATAGCCAAATTATGGAACTCCCTCCCACAATTACCTCTGTACCATCATGCACCCACTTCAAAACGTTACTAAAAGTGCACCTAAAAACATACTGGCTATGCCCTTGCAAATCACCCACCCCATCCAACCACTACCTTTCTTTCACCCACCCCATCCAACCACTACCTTTCTTTCCACTCCATTAACTACCTTGATTATAGCAAGTTCAGATGCTCATAAGCCTAGTACTTATACAGCAGGAACTTATTTTAACATTTGTTAATGTCTGTTATGTACTTCACAGATAAAGATTCTAGTTGTCTACTGATGTACTATGTTCATCTGTAAATATGTTGTAAGTAATTGCTATGTAAATTGTTAATCGCTATGTAATCCAATGTAACTACTGTCTGTTTAATTTAACTGTGGATCTTTTCTCCCTGTGCCTCCGCTGAAAATGGACCTACGCCCAGTCGGACACAACTGGTCAACAAATATAAATAAATAAAAATAAATAAATAATCATGGAACTTATAAACAAAGACATTGGCAACCTTCAAACACTGGATCCCACCCAGTTTGGGTTTGTGAAGGGCCGATCTTGGCACCTGAATCTGACTGACTTATTCAAATCAGTCTCCAGAGCTGTGGATGAGGGTAAGGCAGTCCACACAGCCTATCTGGACCTTGCCAAGGCCTTCGACACCATCCCGCACTCTGGAATCATAGATAAACTTACTAAGCTGGGCATAAATCCCTACATCACTTGATGGGTTGCCAATTGGCTTACTGACAGAACCCAGACTGTAAAAAGTAGCAGACTCCCCAGCTCCAGACAAGTGGAATACCTCAGGGTTCAGTACTGGGACCACTCTTGTTTGGCATCTACTTCTCTGAAGTACAGGCCAACACTAAGGGACTCTGGCTAACAAAGTTTGCAGAGGTCTGCAAACTGGGAGCAATCCCTAAATGATGTGGATATTCTACAAAAGGGTCTTACAGAAACAGATGCCTGGTGCCAGAGCCATGGGCTCAAGCTTAATGCCAAGAAATGTATAGTTATTCCCTTTGGAAAAAAACATGTACCCATGAATTACCACATAGGTGGCAGGATGCATCGAAAGTGTGATGAGAGACTTAGGGACACAGGTGGACATTGGTCTCACTTTCGATAACCACTTTGCCACAACAGTCAGGAAATCCTTCTATGTGGCACACCTCATCACGAAGGGCTTTTCATCCAGAAAAAAAAAAAGGAGGTCATTGTCCTACTGTACTCCTCCCTCATTAGACCCATTAGAGTATAATGCCCAGTTTGGTATGTACCTCACAAGACATCTGAAACAGTTGGGAAGGCCACAGAAATATCACTAAATGAATCACAGGCCTAAAGCAGATGCCATATGCTGACAGTTTAAACCCCAACTATACTCTGTGGCATATTGTCTACTCAGATGCACTCTCTGCTTAACATACAAGGCCATGTCAAACCCTGAGCTGTTGGACATGCTCCACTTAAATTCCAATCCCTCAGAGCTACACACTCCAGGGATCTAAACCTTGTCATCACAATGAACAAAACATGCTGGAGGGATAGGTTCCTGACCCAGAGACTCCCCATACTCTGGAATAGACTGCCCATACATGTCAAGCAGAGCGCTTCATTGGCCCTCTTCAAAAGGAACCTTGATGATTGGATGGGCGATAGGAAATTCACCCTGGGGATCATGTCAGCCACCCTGCTAGACAGGGGTCCAGAGAAGTAAATATTGTGGGAAGAAATATCCAGGGAATTATTATGGCTGGGCTTGTATAGGCCCTAGGGCTGATAGCCTAGTACCAACCTATGAAGCTATCCATTTTCAATTAAAATGCCTTTTCCCATCCCTCTACACAGATCTCTCCTTTTCTTCGGGAAGCTGTTATGTCCCTCAGCCTTATTCACAAGCAACTCCAGTCTTTAATTTCTGTACCCCATTCTTATCTTCCATTAGTTTTGTAATTGTCCTAGCATTTCTGCATACTTGGTCTTGCTTTACCATCTCTCAAGTGCCTTCTTTTATCCTCTTCCAGACTTCCTATTTCCCCATAGGCCGATTCAGTAGCCAATGAAATAACCTATCCTCCTTTGTAGTGTTGCCAGCTTCCTGTTTCTCTTTGTACCAAAATCTCCCTTAAATTCCAGTGTATAATAGATTTATTGTATTCTCCATCCATTCTTTATACAAACATGCAGTCTTGACCACAGGTCAAGTGTAACCCACTTCCTCTTCCCTTATTTTATTTTTAATTTTATTTTTATTTTTATTTTATTTAACATTTGTTTACCGGGAAAGTGTGACTTGGAATGAAGCCAATTTCAGCAGTGGCCTGGGGAGAAATGCTCCAGACGCATGTCTTTGTAACATGGGAGGAAACCCACACTAACGCAGGGAGGACATGCAGACTCTGCACAGAAGCCAGCCAAGCAGAGAATCAAACCGGAGAACTTCTTGGCCACCGTCCTTGAGGAAATAAACCTCCACCGTCCTTGAGGAAATAAACCTCCAGTTCTTCAATCTTCCCTCCACAATCTTTTCTCCTCTGTTTTGCACCATTAAAATTCCTTGCAATGAACCCATAGAAATCCTCTGCTCCTCTCCCACCAAAAAAAATCCGATTCATGATGTTCTTCCTCAGAATCAATCTTACCTTCCTACTGCCCATTCATCTTGCATTTATTATTATCAGTCCTTAGTCAACCTGAAGACACTATTCAGCTCATTTTCATTTTAACAGATTTGGTGCTGAAGATTAGGGTAATGATTGTATACCTTTAGTGTTGGACATCTCCCATATGCTAGGGACACAACACTTACTTGCCCTCTTCAAATTTGCATCTCAAGCATGCCACATTACCTTTCTTGCTCTACTGTAATACCTAGGAGGAAGATACCATTCAAACACTTCTGCAAGACGTAAACTTGTACTCAGTCCCTTAATGGAAGTAATGCAGTGCTATATCCGTAGGTCATCCATATATTGTGTTTGCACTGTTAACTTGCTACCTTTAGGGAATGACACCAAACTTAATCCACCCCATGTATGTACACTTACACTGCCATGTGACCTATTGTCCCTCTATCTATACCACACTGGTAACAGATTTGACCACCCCCTTATTTCTACACTTGCATTTAAAAGCCTATACTTCATTCTACTGTTCAGTTTGTAGGATAGAGTGCAGTACAAACTCAATGCAGAAATACATTCATACCCAAGCCTTTCATTACCTCAGTCCTGGATAATGATACAAGACTTCTGTTGTGTCCCCATCTTGCTCAACTCATTTTGCATTTCCTGAAGTCCAAGCAGAACAGTCCCTTCCATTCAAATGACTGATACCATCATGTTCAGTCACGTTGAGAGGCACATGCCCATTGGATTGTTTAATTTTTGCATTCTTCTTTACATCCATTCTTTAAATGGGTAAGCCCACTGGACACTTACTCAAGGGAGATCCAGAAACACTGTCTAGTTAAGGGACAGGATCAGAGCTACAGCGCACAAATGGAGGTTATTGGAATCAAACCCAGTTTTATGGGCCAGAAAGCAGTTTAAACTCAGTTCTAGTCTGCTGCAGCAACCACCTGGACATTAACTTCTCTGCCTCACCTCTGGGCCCACCTAATGCATTACAATATCCGTTCTCTAACCATTCCCATTGGTTGAGGTCCAAAGTTGCATTTTTTTTTTTTTTTTTTTTGCTAAAAGGCCTACACAAAGTTAATTATCTGTGCTGCTTGCTGATTACATAGTGCTTCTGGAGAAGCATTTCACACTTTATCCAGCTGCCTTTTCAATGCCTCCCAATAAGAAAAACTTCCACCCTCATAATGACAGTCATTCCTGATGCATTCTCTAGCCTCATTAGGAAAGTGTCAAAAATGACACCAAACTGGCATCTGCACCCACAGCCTCCTACATTTGTTTCCTAGTCCATTTTTTTATATAGGAGATCTAGGTATAAGTCTCAGTTGACAGAGGTGCATCATAACAGAATGGTTGAAGTGTCAGGTGGATGGTTACAGAGGAAAAAAAAAAAGTTTACTATTTAATTTCAGTTAGCAACATTTTTTTGCCTTATCCACTGCTGAACATAGGTGCTAGTTTCTGCCTATTCCATCCATATGCAGTTTAGGTTACAGGCAACAAAGTGCTGGTAAAAATGGAGCTCCTACTCTCCAAACTAATGTCCATTCTGGATCTTCAGCTGATTCATCTTAGGCTCCATTACATTTTCTTGACATTACAGGTGGTATCTTTCCCTGCACTCTACTCAGACAAGTCATTTGTTTACAAAGGTGCTACAGTTGCTGTAGTCAGCATGTTAGTTGATGAGCTATCCTGGCCTACCCTGTCAGCATGCATACCATTCTCTCAATTTTGAATGCAGAGCACTGTTCTACTTGGGATTTCTTTCGAACATCCTCTAACCTCAGTGACGTTGCTCACAATCTTAGCACACCATTTCAATAAAATTGCTCCTAGTTTTTTTAGTTTTAGGAATGTTACAGGAGGAGCTATATTTCAAGCTGCTAGCACATATGGAGACAAGTACATAGTTCAGTGGCCAAAATAAGAGCATGCAACTGCTAACAGTGAACCTAACTGGAGCTAGAAAACATGCAGTAACATGACTGGGGAAACTACAACTGTGTAAAATCTTACCAAGATGGTAGAGGTCCTTTTCTTCACTGCTGCGGTATTCTTAACAGATGGGAGTCAGTGCTGTGGAAGCCCAAAAATCTGGCCAGTCCAAAGACTGCTTGTTTCTTTTAAAAGCTATGCCAAATGTAACCCAAATGTTCCTTGCGTAGCATAGGGCATAAAGGTGATGTTCAGACCTACCATAAATCAGAACTGAATGCCCCCAGTAGGGACAGTGTCCAAGAAACCCAAGAGGTATTTTTTTTTTTTTTTTTTTTTTTTTTTTTTTTAACAAACAGGAGACTGCCAAAGCTCAAAAGAAAACTTGGGAGGGGAAGGCACAGAAGAGCCCCCTGAAAAGCCATTAAGAACGGCACTGGCAAAAACAGCCCTAACTCTAGATGTACCATCCAACTTCTAGTGCTTGATAAAGTAAAGTATGCACAGAAGTCCAGGTAGCTGCGTCAAGAATAGAATTAGTATAAGCACCTGAAGAATCTAGTAGAATGAGCCTTAACTGAAGGAAGGCTCTTGCCATGAAAAGTGCATCAAAAGGAAAAAACTTGGAAATCCAAGAATAAAAAAAAAAGTTTTCTTGGATACAGCAAGTCCCAAAGATCTAGGATGAAATCAAAAATAACTGATCAAATTTTCCAGTAGCTTTAGTCTTGTCCAAATAAACCCCCCAAAGTATGCAGCACCCTCTGTCAGACTGCAGACTGGGAAAGAGGCGTCAGACAGAGTTAACTGATGACCCATCACTGAATCAGTTACCTGATAGTTTCCAGCCCCCTCATAAGAGCAACTAACAGGGTCTCTACCAGCTTCGCTCCCCACCCTGCCCCCTATTCCCTCCCACCCCTAGTGGTCCCAATTTTATTACACTCACAAACCCCTCCCATCTTTCCAGTAGCCAACCACAGCATAAAGAGTTGGTGCACAAGGACACATTGTCCTCATGAAAGACCAAAAAGGAGGACAAACCATAAATTGCCTGCAACCCAAACACCTGACAGCAGTAAGGGCTAGCAAAAGAACACAGTCTTCCAGGAACAAGGCTCAAAAAGAGACCAAGTCAACTTTTCCAAAACAAAATTAAGAGCCAAGGGAGGAGGAACCGTCTTCCTGGGAGGTCTAAGAAATTGTTTAACTTCAGATCTAGAAGCTAGAGAAGAAATAGTGGGGCCTTAATAGAACAGGCTGACCAGCATTGAGCAACTCCCAAATCAGAGACATCCAAAGAACATCCACAGTAAGTGGGCCCCAGTTACTAGAGACCAAACAGAAAACCTCTTCCATTTGAATAAGTAGGATTTGAATAAGGATTTCCTGGTAGTAGTTTCCTGATCTCCTGCAGGACTTGCAGCACATCCTCAGAAAAAGTTGTCTAAGGAATCAAAATCCTATCACCCACAGTGTCAGTTGAGGCAGAGATTGGAGGAGAGATCCCTTCTCTTGTAGTGATTAGATCCACCCTACAAGGTTACTTGTGATGACTGCCCCTGGATAGATGCAGAAGTAGAGGGAACCAGTGCTGTTGCGGCCAAAAGGAGTCACCAACAAAGATTTTGGGAGCATCCTGTTGAATCTTGAACAGGACTTTTTGAAATGAGAGGAAGGGGAGGGAATGCATAAAGAAACATCCCCTTCCAAAAGGAGAGAACATCCACCTTTCACACCAGAGGACCTGGGACTCCGTCTGTTCAGAGGAGAGGCAAAAAAATCCACTCAAGTACTCCACTGGTGGATAGTGTCCAGAAATACATCCCTGTGAAGCATGTCTTTGTGGGACTGAGTTAAGGACCTGGCTCACTGTCTGCCACAAGGTTCTGACCGGAAGGGATATAAACTGCAGAGTTGCTTGATACTGGAAAGCAAGATCCCATACCAGAAGTGTCAACCAGTAAAGATAAGATCTCATTCCTCCCAGCTTGTTTTGCTGATATACCAAATCACTGTGGTATCATCTGTGAACACCTTGAGTCACCCTGGAGAGAAAGAATGAAAGGCCTGAAGAGCCAGCATAAGAGCTCTCTCTTTTTGACACCGATGTGCTTCTTCTGCTGATGAGGTTGCCACACCCCCTGTACATTTTGGGAGCCAAATGTCACCCCCCACCCCATGCCTGAAGTGTCCGATTCCGGAGAGTGAAGAAGGGGATGAAAAGGGATCTTGGATTCAGAGACAACTGTTGAATCCAACAGATGCATAGTTTGGAGCCACACTGACTTCAAAAACCACAAACATCTCATGTGAAGCTTGGCCAGAGGGACCATCAGAATGGCAGATGTCATGAAATGTAGAGCTCTCAAACTCCCTGATGGTAATAGAAGCCAATGGAAGAGGAGTATAAAAGAAAGATCTTTGGAGGGGGCAGGGATGCAAGCATTGGCACCTTTTGACTCCTGCAACCCAGAAAAATATGATCCTGAGAAGGAGTCAGAAGACTTTGAAATGTATAGTGATCCCCAGGATCTTTAGGGAAATGGCAAAAGAAATATTTTGCAAAAGGGTCACTGGGGAAGACGCCTGAAATCGACATGTCATCCAAGGAAAAATCTGGATCTCTAGAAGCCGGCAAAAAGCAATCACAGATGCGAGGCATTTGATGAAGACCCATGGGGCATTAGAAAGGACAAAGCAGAGACCTGAACATGCCAGGAAGCAGAGAAACACAAAGCGTCCTGAAGAGGATGGATCAGAATATGGAGAGGAGCAGATCCATAGACACCATATAGGCCCTGACGGAGCAAGATAAACAGAATCTGAATGGACAACATCTGAAAGGAAGGCACAAAGTGTTTAGATGAGAGAGGTCTAGAATAGGTCTCCAAGTGCCCTCTTTTCTGAGCACTAGAGACAGTCTGGAATAGAACCATTTCCCCCTTTGGGACACAGACACCTCTTGAATAGTACTCGGAGTAGAGAGATTTTGAAGAACCTCTAGGGGAAAAAGAGAAGTTGTTCCCAATGAGGCTGAGGAATGCCCATTAAAAGGATGGGATTTCCACACTATGAAGTGCCCCTAAAAAAATAATCAGATGAATCCTGAGTAATCTGAAACCAAACAAGAAGTGAGATAAAGGCAAAGAAAGGGGAATGTGGCTGGGAGGAGTCAGAAAGCACCTAGTTTGTCTGGAAAGAAAAGCTTCAGAGTCCCTGAAAACTGAGAAGCCTAAGCAGGAGGAGCCCATTTACCATTATTCCTACCTTTAGTAGAAGGGTAGTATTGCCTATGAACAAAAGCAGGCTTAGTGGGGTAGTTGCTCTAAAACTTTAGGCACAGAAGAAATAAATTTTTAAGCTCCTGTAAGGCCTTACTCTTATCCTGAAGGGACTTCAACTGGCAGCAGCTTCCCCAAACAAACGTTTGCGATCCAGAGGAGCATCTGTCAACTTAGCTTTGATATCAGGTAGAGGTTGAAGCATAAGCAAAGAATACCTCCTCATACCTGAGCCACAAACAGCAGCCCTAGAGGAGAGACATCTGCTGCATAACTAAATGTGAGGGGGACTTCCTCTCAAGTCATTCATCATTCAATCAAGAGAACAGAAATTTTTACCCTTGAAGTCTAGAAACTCAGAAATAAGTTTATTAGCTTGAGAAAGAAGAGCCAATACACACACACTATATTTTGTAAGCCTAGCCAGAGTGTTTGGCTTTCGCCACCCTTTTAGATTAGTTGACTGTGCCCCTTGTTTGTAGTCACAGTAGATAGCCCTTTTAAAGGTTATCCTACTGTGCCTCTGTCTAGCAGGGACACAGAAGAGATCCCGGGGGTAAACATACGATCTCCCATCCACTCGTCAAGATTTCTCTTGAAGAGGGTCAGTGAGGGGCTCAGCCTAACATGGACTGGGATTTTGTTCCAGAGTGAGGGGATCTTCTGGGATATGAATCTGTCCCTCCAATATGTCCTATTTATTTCTGTGCTAAGGTTCAAGTCCCTGGAGCGTGTAGCTCTAAGGGATTTGGATTTCTTGAGGTGTAGCGTGTCCATTAGTTCTGGGTTGGACATGGCTATATACGTCAGGCACAGATAGCCTCTGAGTAGGTGGTAAGCAACTGAGTAGAGCTGGAGTTTCTTTAGCTGAACTGCATAGGGCATCTGTTCGAGACCCTTGATCCTCTTGATGAGGTACTTTTGGGGTCTTTCCAGTTGCTGCAGGTGTCGGGTAAGGTACATCCTAAATGGGGCATTGTATTCAATTATAGGCCTGATGAGTAGAGAGGCACAATGACCTCTCTTGATCTAGATGTGAACCCTTTCATGATAAGGTGGGCTATATAGAAGGTCTTTCTAACCACTTTGGCAACGTGATTGCCAAAGGAGAGGTTACTATCTACATGGGTCCTCAAATCCCTAATTACTTCTTCTGTACTTAATGGATTACCACCTATGTGGTAATTTGTGGGCACTTTATTTTTCCCCAGTGGGGATGACTATGCACTTTGGCATTTAGCTTTAGGCCATGGTTTTGGCACCAGTTATCCATCTCTGTGAGACACTTTTGGAGGATGCTCGTGTCAGCTGGAGATTCGACTATGGCTCCCA